>NC_034600.1:21549151-21593779 GCF_900095145.1 Mus pahari
TTTTGAGTTAGGATCTTTTTGCATTTTGCATTTTCTTTGATTGTTGTGTCCATGTTCCCTATGGAATCTTCTGTACCAAAGATTGTCTCTTCCATGTCTTGTATTCTGTTGCTGATGCTCACATCTATGGTTTCTGATTTCTTTCCTAGGGTTTTTATCTCCACAGTTGTCTCTCTTTGGGATTTCTTTATTGTTTCTACTTCCTTTTGCAGATCCTTAATGGTTTAGTTCAATTCCATCCCCTGTTTGGTTGTGTTTTTCTTGAATTCTTTAAGGAATTTTTGTGTTTCTTCTAGCTGTTTAGTAGTGTTATCCTGTAATTCTTTAAGGGATTTTTGTGTTTCTTCTAGCTGTTTAGCAGTGTTTTCCTGTAACTCTTTAAGGGATTTTTGCATTTCTTCTACCTGTTTTAGCAGTGTTTGCCTGTAATTCTTTAAGGGATTTTTGTGTTTCTTCTACCTGTTTAGTAGTGTTTGCCTGCAGTTCTTTAAGGATTTCTTCCTGTTTAGCAGGGGTCTCCTGTAATTCCTTGAGGGATTTTTGTGCTTCCTCTTTAAGGGCTTCTACTTGTTTAGCATTGTTCTGCATTCCTTTGAGTGAGTTATTAATATCCTTCTTCAAATCTTCTACCACCATCATGAGATATGATTTTAAATCCACATCTTGCTTTTCGGGTGTGTTGGAGTATCCAGGACTCTCTGTGGTGAGCATACTAGGTTCTGATGGTGCCCAGTGTTCTTGGTTTCTGTTAGTAAGATTCTTATGTTTGCCTTCACCATCTGGAAATCTCTGGTGTTAATTTTCAAGCTGTCTCTGGCTGGAATTTGTTCCTCCTGTGATTCTGTTAGCCTCTGTCAGCACTCCTGGGAATCCAACTCTCCCCTGTGTCCCCTTGGTCAGAGCACTCTCTGCAGGCAAGCTCTCCTCTTGCAAGGCAGGTGTCCAGATGTCTGGAGCTCTGATCCTCCTTCTGAGTCCTGGGGTCAGAGCCCTCCCTGTAGGCTGACTCTCCCTGAGTGATCCAGAGGACCTGTGGTGTGGAGAGTCCTCCGGAGAGCTCAGCTGTCTCAGCTGGGGTTCAGAAAAGAGATGGCAGGGGTGGCAGCAACCGACTGGACTGGAACCCTGCCTCTGGGCAAGCAGTGTTCCTTTGTCCCTGTTCCTGCTGGCACAAGCCCCTGCTGGATTCTCTGGAACTGATTGTGTTCCACTCACCCATAATCCCGAGGATCCTGATTCTGAGGATCTGTGGTGTGGAGAGGCCTCTGGAGTGCTGAGCTGCCTAGGCTGGGGTTCAGAAGGAGAGGCCCCGACCAGACCGGAACCCAGCCTCTAGGCGGGCAGTGTTCCTTTTTCCCTGTTCCTGCTGGCACAAGTCTCTGCTGGATTCTCTGGAGTTGATTGTGTTCCACTCACTGTGATCCCAAGGATCTGTGTTGTGGACAGTCCTCCGGAGCACTCAGCTGCCTCCACTGGGGTTCCATCTTTATATTTTTAATCTAAGGATATGCTCTAGTTTTAAACTGTATTATTGATATGTGATAATTATTTTCTATGGAGATTCATCTACAAATCTTCAAATTTTGATCAATTCTTTCAAATGTTAGGCCCACAAATGATTTTTTTATTATATTTGCCATAAAGGTATTCAAATTTTCTACTATAAATATTCCTTAAACATATATTTTCTTATGTGACTTTTTTACTTAAAGTATATAAAATTTCTAGTGTGCACTCAACTAAATATTTTATATTACTAAAATTACTATATTATAATTTTTATTACTCAAAATTCTTGAAATATCAAATAAGTTGTGCGTTTTTTCAATATTTTAATATTATATGTGTCCTTATTTGCTTCTGCTGATTACATTCCCTATAACCTCATAAATTTTCCCTTCAAATTTTTATTCCAATGTCTTCATTACTTAAAATATCAAAAAGAATTAAAAACCATGAGAGTAGACTTAAGATGAACTAGACACTCTGTTATCTTGAACTTGAAACCTATTACCTGTGATGCTGCTATAATCTAGAGACTTCTGAGTTTATTCCGGTGAAATAACAGTTGCTTGCCTAAGCTTTAAGAAAAAAAAAAAAAAAACACCATTGACTGTGTGACCCAGGAGCGTCACATTAATGTCCAAGTCTGAGCTAGACCTTGCTCCTCAACAGAGGTTCCTCAGTTCTGTGAGGCCAGAGACATTGTTTATCCCAACTTTTATGGAATAGATACTGCTCTCTTCTAAAGCAAACCAAATAACTTCTTTCTTTTTTTGAAGATATTTAATAGGAAGCCTAGTGACCTCCTCTTGGGAGTATTTGCAATCAGTTTTTCGGCACAGAGAATGACTGAAGGATTAGCCAAGACACAGGGAAGAATAAAGGCATTGGATTCTTTTTCACCTTCCATGTGGTTCAACCCAAAAGGGAAACTTTCATCATTTTGTTTCATGGGTGGGCTTAGTATGGAGACCCCACATGCAAATGTCAACAAGAATATATTTCTAGTGGTGGCCAAAAATAAGTTACTTTTGGATGGTTTTCTGCTTAGGAAAACCCTTACGTACTCAATGTAGTATTTAGTGAATCAGAAGACTGGAGTTATTAAACAAAGCAATTGCTTAGGAGAGTGTCTCTAATAAAGAAATTTCATAAACCAAGTCATATTCCATCACAAAGTCAGCTCAATTTATGTCTTGCTGTGACTTCTCACTTTAAAGTTCTGTCATTGGTCTTGTAAACTGCTAATTCATCTGCCTTCCTGTCTTCATCTACACATGGAGCAGACACAGTTCTTCACATAGGCTGTGGATTGGTGCCACAGCTTTTCCTGTCTTAGCACTCTGCCTTCAACTCAGCCATCAAAGGAGCACCCTTTTTACATAGATCATTTCTGTTATATTGAAACTCACTGGAACAAAATCCAGAATCTCTACTGTGGTCTCCTCCTTCCTGTCTCTGGCTAATTTGTGGTATAGCCTTCTTTTACTCTCTGGGTTTTGCTATTCTTGCTATACTCAGAACACCCCAAGCTTGCTTTTAGATGAAAGCTTTGCAGATGTAGATTCTGTGCCTGCCAAGCGTTTGCCTTGAAGACCTTAGGGTTTGCTTCTGTTCAGTACTCAGACCCTTACTCTTTATAGAGGTAGTATGTATAAGTTACAAAATTTACAAAATTCATCTTTATTCAGATGACTGTAAAAGGTCCAGCTAATTGTCTCTCTTAACCTTGGATCTGTGATACCATTTAACAACATCCAGCCATCCTACTCAGAGTCAAATGGTATGGCTAAAATGGCAAGGAAAATCTATGGAATCTTATTTCATTTAGTCCAGTGGTGTAAATGTCAATTAAAGGCATCATACTCACACACCATGATCAGTGAATAATGAGGCAACAATACTTTACAGAGTGGACACATTGAACAAGAGTAAGCCAGGCACTGGTAACGACAAAGACGACATGACACAGCCAGAACCAACATGCAGGAGAGATGAAGTGGAAGAGAATTCAGACTCTTCAGTGAACTGGGATCCAGGTAAACAGAGGCAAGTGATGGAGTGAGGCTTGGCAGTAGGCATAGAACTGTGTTCAATTCTGTCTCCTGGCAGAAAAAAAAAAGGTGACAACTTGGTCGTACCCACATCTTAGGTCATAATTCCCAAACTCAGGGGCTTTACAATATAACAGTTTCCCTGTCACTGTTTTCAATAAGTACCAATAGTGAGTGTGAAGTGGGTCCTGAAAACTTCCATTTCTAATATACTCCTAGGTGAGACCAATTCTGATGGTCCAGAGCTAACACTTTCAACAACATTACCTTCAAGATTCACTCTAGCACTCTGTGTATTGGGCTAGAAGGAAGCAACACCAACAGCAGAGAAGGTTTAGAAAGCCCCCTTTTAGCCATCCGTTCATTCATCCATTCATTCACAAGAGTCTACTTTGGATCTGCATTTGTCAAATATCATTTTGAATATTGTTGATGCAGATTAAAAAACAATGTTGCCTTTCTTATGGACTTCAAATTCTCATCAGGGCAACAGCAAATCTTGGTGAATAAATTATGTTAGTGGTTGATAAATTCTATGAAGAAAACTGAGGCAGGATAAAGGGAACAAGGAAAAGCCATCATACTGGGCTGATATAATTTTAAATAAGGAGAATACCACTATCTTCCTGAAGCTGTGATGGTTTTGTCCTGTCACTAAGAAAGAAAAACCGCAAGAAAGAACAAAAGTGATCTTAGGAATAGAAAGATTTCTATAGAAAATATATAGAAAAAATAGGAAACCACAGGCACAAGTATTTGAAGAAAAGTGTTTGAAGAACACTTAAAAGGCTGGTGTGGATGGGGCTGGGGGTGGGGGGTACACAGAAAAAAATACCAACAAGCCAGCTATTCCACAAAGGCTAGTTGTAGAGACGAATAGGAATCTACAACTTGGGGAGTTGTTCTGTGACTGATCTAAGGGAGGAAGTTGTTATGCTTTGAAATGAGCAAACTGCTAGTTTATCACATGACCCATGGCACTCCACTGAGTCAGAAGAGAAGCAATTCCAAATGAAGGTTCCTATGTGTTATTACTTAGCATCCTCTTTTATGTTTCTGCTCTAATAAAAGGAAGTGGGTGCTTTTCTTTTACATCTTATTTTCCCAGGCTCATGAGCTGCAGTGCTGCACATGTTGGAATGGTTAGTCAATCAGTTAGTTCTTCAGCACTAGTGCTTTTCATGTTCTTCTTCAAATGCTTAGGATCACCAGGGATGCCATGGTTATTTGAGATGCTAGGGAGGAAGGGAATAAATGGGGACCATACAGAAACAATACCCCCTGCCTTTCCTTGAGGTTTTTATTTACCATTATTCATTTGTGGGACAGAAATGCAATTTGCACAGTGAGGAAGTTTTTAAGTTCTGAAATGATCCCAAAACTTAAATTCCAGCTCTATGTTTAGTTGTATGACCTCAGGCTGGTATTCATTTCTTTGTCTTTCCATGCACTGTTTTTTTAGAAGAATAGGGATAAGAATGTACTTGCATTGACACAGAAGTAAGAGACAGTAAAATATACAGCTCATAACCAACTATGAAAAATTATAGCTCTTTTTCTATCCCCCTTCATCTTTAGATATGAAAATTTTTTATCAGTTAATTATGGTCTAATATAACATTCAATTTAGGACCTGAATTATCAGGTTTGGATGATTTTATCATTATAAACTCTGTTGGTTAATCAATAATACATTTTTTACATTGATACATTTTACTTATACATCTCACATGTTATGGAAGATACTTAAAAATGAAGATAATGGGAGTATACTTTCAGGAGTTATTTCTATGGTTTATTACAGAGAGACAACAGAATGTGGGAGTAGCCTGTGGGCACTGTGTGTCTTAACTGTGTATCTTATAAGAACCTTCTTTTAAAAAGCTTTTCTTTAAAGGGGGGTTACACTCACCAAGGAACTGGAGAAATGGTGTGTGATGTGGGAATTTGCTTTATTTAGGCTGCTGTTTTTTGTATGGATCCTACTGTTTTTCACTTGGGTGCTATACATATTTGAATGTATGTAGTCCCAAGCATCCCATTCATATTTGTACAGGATTTAACTTGGCTGTAATCCATTCCCATAAACATTGCCTTAAGTTCTAGCCAAGCACTATGCAAGCATGTATAATTAAATAAAATGGCATGTATCCTAAGACTGGTGGATCACAACAAGCACAGTTTTATGAATTTGGTGATCAGGATCCATTATCAAGAAATAGAAGGAAACATTTGGTATGTTTAGAGCTTTATAATTTTGTAAGCACCCAGCTGTGAGGAAAGTTTATAAAAGAAAGTTTAGCATTCCAATCAGCAGTAGGAAACTAATTCCACATGACGCTGGGACTGTGTGCTATGCACACATACTGTCCCCAGTGTAGGTACATAATCTCATCTTTCTAAAAGGACAGGTAAATGAATAATCTTAGTCAATCTTAAAATCATAGGTCTGAGCAATATGTAATTATCATTTTTCATGAGATGAAGCTAGAATTTGATGCAGCAAATGCTGTCATGGTGGAGTTTCTGGTGCCTAGCAAGGAAGGAGATGGGTTAATTTAGAAACCTTCTTCCAATGTGTAGTTGTTGAAATTCTCAGCAGACTGCATTTCCATGATGAATAATGTGGCAGATAGTGGAAAGGTCTTTTGAAATTTTCTAAGGTGTTAAGAATGAGAGAAGCTAAAAACAAGATTTAGTGAGAAGGCAGAATGTGGAACACTGTCCCTGCTTTGGGCCTGCAAAGGCCCCTTAATGCTTGGTTAACTTAAAGCATGTTACAGGGGTTTGGGGAGATGTTTAGGGAATGGATACTCTAAGTAAAGATGGATTTAAAAATATGATGACCTATAGCAAAAAGGAAATGAATTCCTTTAGATAATGTCTGCACTACCTTTATGATTGCTTCGCATATCTTCCTCTTGAAAATGACTGAGGAGCACTGTTTTGGTTCCCTTTCAACAGATTCTCAAAGATAACCAGGGTTTAAGAAAATCACATTGAAGTAGATGCTTTTCCATACTGACCCAGATATTATATGTCTAAAATAAAACAAAAGTCCCTGATTAAACGCAAATTCTTTGTCTCCCAATCCTTTCAAGTTTTTCTGGGACTATTAATGTATGATTTACTGAGTATTACAGTTCTTTGGGTATTTGAGTTTTGTTTTTGTTTTGTTTTGTTTTGTTTTGTTTTCTCTCTCTTAGAGAATTTTAACTTCTAGAACCAAGTAACTTTATTTTATTCATTTTAGAAATTAATTTCTGAGACAAGTATCATGTGCTTATGCAATAGAAAAGAAAAACAGTAAGTGATATAACTTGAGGATATAAGATAAGGTAAAACCATTTTTGGATGAAAAGCAGAGATTCAAGTCAACAGACTCTCTACAGTATGCTCCACCAAGATCCTGGAGTTTGGTCTTTTAAATTGACTGCAAAGTAAAGTACTTTTATGGTCCTGGCTAACATGATATGGAAAAGTTCATAAGTTAACTTAATAATTCATTTCCCTGTCACTCTGTTGCTTCTAATCTGACACCATGTGGCGGAGGAGGTAAATCTTTTTACTTAATGTGTGAGATAAGTGTGGAGGAAATCCCTACATTAAGGTTGTTTCATAATTGTTATTTAATAGTCACACAAACTTGAAACTGTGTCATAATGGCGTTCACAGTCAATTGATTCCCAAGCCCAGGCTTAAGGCAGACCTGGCTATCCTAGTGCCATTTTTATACTAAAGTGGATTGTGAGTCCAAGAAGTTGTTTATCTGAAGTCTCCATGTATGCTAAGTCTTCGAAAGTGAGTAACAAGGCCCCTTGTTCTTGGAATGAAGAGAAAGTAGAAAATTCTCTGATTACGAATGAGTTTTTCCATTAGATTCTCTCCGAGGCAGTGCTTCAGAGGGTCAGGTGATTTTTAGATTAATCTGTGTTTATTTTTAATTTAACTACAAAATGTTTTATATAATTGTACGTTTATTGGAGACTAATGGCTTCATTTTACTCTTTAGCATTTTAGCTGTCTATCTCTGTCTTTATGTGTCTAGATGTATATTTAAAATGTTTTTAAATTAATATTTCTATAAATTTGTTGAGAATTTCATTCAATGTATTTTGAGTATGTTCAAACTTCGCACAGAACCACCCCTACACCTTCACCTCCCTAGCCACTTAACAACATCATACCCATCTCCCAACCCCTGGCCTTCCTACTGAGTGTCTGTGTTGTCAAATACAGTTGAATGTGAGGCTTGAACTGGAGAGCGGTCTTCCTACCAGGGATCACACTTAAAGAAAACTGACACTTAATTTTGGGGTGATTTTTTTTTAACTTTTGTTTATAGGGCAGTCTTCCAGCAAAATTAATTCTGAATAATCATCCCAGAATTATCTTCTAGATATTGCTGCTGAGTGGCTGCTTCAACTGTCCCCTTTCCTTGTCTTTGTTCTCAGCCTGGAATTCTCTGGCATCTGCACGATTGCTTTGCTGTTTCATTTTTCAATTATTCATGTAGGCAAGAGCAACTAACTCCAGTATAGTAAGTGGAAAGGATATTAAAGTTTTACAGTGCTTTAAAATATATTCTTGATATTATCTGCTGGTCAGTGAAACTTTTCATCCACTGCATTTTCATCAGGTTTTTTTTCCCTCTGAAGAGTTACTATACGCGTGCTTTGAAATGTAGCCTACCTCACTGCTCTGTGCTTCCAAGTCCTCATGTCTCATTACTGAGGCCTGCCCTTTAGTGCTTTTCATTAGAAGGTTTATTTTTTTCCTGTTGGTGTATGTTTCTTGTTTTCCTTTATCTCAGCTCCATCATCTTCCTGTAGGAATCTTTTCAAATGATGGATTTACAGAAGACCTGTTAACAGGGCACTAAGTACAGCCTCCCCCTTAGCTACTGCCTGCCAACACTCCCACCCAAGTGGCATGAAACCTCCAGATTCCACATAGCTCCTTATCTTTTTTTCTTTATAGTCCCAAAGCCTTTTTAATGCACAGATACATCTCACATAGGGACATCTTCAGCCCTTAAACAAATTTCAAAAGACCTTAAAGTTTGCCTGCAACTACCACAATTAAGCAAATAATAAAGAAAATAGCCCCCCCACACACACACCAAATTAAGCCAGGTGTGGTGGCGCACGCCTTTAATCCGAGCACTTGGGAGGCAGAGGCAGGCAGATTTCTGAGTTTGAGGTCAGCCTGGTCTACAAAGTGAGTTCCAGGACAGCCAGAGCTACACAGAGAAACCCTGTCTCAAAACAAAACAAAACAAAACAAAACAACCCACAAACAAACAAAAAGAAAATAGAATTTTTTCTTTTAATTAATTAATTCATTCATTCTTCAATTTATGTCCCAATTTCAGCCCCTCTCCTCCCAGCCCCCCCCATGGCCCCTTCTTTCCACACCCTCCCCTTCACCTCTGAGAAGGGGAAGTGACCCCTGGATTACAAGACACTCTGGCAACTCAAGTCACTTCAGCACTAGGCACATCCTCTCCCACTGAGGCCAGACAAGGCAGACCAATTAGGGGCAGCAAGATCCACAGGCAGGCAAGAGAATCAGGGTAAGCCCCAGCTCTATTTGTTGAGGGACCTACATGAAGAGCAAGCTGCACACCTGCTAAATATGTGCAGGAGGTGTGGGGCCATGAAAGGCAGTCTATTTTGGTTGAATGAGGCTTGCTCTGGCAACCCAGTAGAAAACTCTACAAGGGACGGACAGTGAGCCACATTCCCAGAGACAGGTGCGCCTGACATCACAGAGCCCCCCCCCCCCATTTCATAATTCTGTGACAGTCATGCAGACAATGTCCCAAGCTCCTGGCATTCTGGCTAGACTCCACCTCTATAGTTACCTGATTACAGCCAGGTATGCTCTTCCTCACAGTTACCTGACAAAAGCAAGGTAGCCCAGCCCACTATAAAAGGAGCTGCTTGGCCCCTCCTTGTTTGGTGGTGTGTCTCTGCATTTGTTTCAATCAGCTGCTGGGTGAAACCTCTTAGAGAACAGTTATGCTAGGCTCCTCTCTGTGAATCCAGGCTGACAGATATAAAATAGCCTGAGGCTCTAAGATAGTTGAAGGAGGAAGCCAAAGCCTGTGAATTGATCCTATGAGGGCAGCTCTGCAGGTACATTCTCCACCAAATTGGCAGGGGTTGCTACTGCATACATTTATGTCTGTCTCACGCAGGGTACTTGTGTATCCAGGCCAGCAGTGACAAATGCAGCTGTCAACAGCGTCTTCTCATGTTGTATCATTGTGGCAAAGCTTTGACCAACAATGAGGGATAAAAGTCTCACAGTGTGTCCCTGTGAATCCACTACCTGTGCAGTCACACTGGTAGTTGTTTCTTCCAGCCACATCTAAATCTCCATGGAGACATGGCTGATTGGCACAGTCATCAAAGTTGAGTTCACAGTGGTCTCCAAGGAATGCAGGTGCATAGTCACAGAAGTAAGGCTCAAGAGCATCCTGACATATGGCACTAGACACATAGAGCTGGGATCCTAGTTACAAGTCTCCTATATTTTAGAAGGCAAGAAACTGTTTTCCAGCCATTTTTAAAAATTTAAAAATAAAAAGGCAACCAGTCCAGTTCTGCCTAAATCAATTCACCAACTATCAATAGCATACAAATTTCTTATATGTCACTTTTTTCTTCTCTGAACTTATGCAGTGATTTCTTCTGATGTTAGTAAGCATGCGAGATCAAAGAAGAAAAACATGTGTAAATAAAATAAAAATAAATGTTATCAATGATTATTTGTAGCAATAAGTTTACTATAAAACATTCATATTGTACAATATACACCACAATTTGTTTGAAATGTATATTTGAGGATTGACAAAGCTTTTTACTTTGCTCCAAAAAAAAAAAAAGGAGAGAGAGAGAGAAAGAGAGAGAGAGAGAGAGAGAGAGAGAAACAAACAGGAATCTTGCTCAGGACAACCAGAAACAGGAAGAATGTGGGAGGGGCTAGGACACAGATCAGCTCTGAGGAGATCAGTCCAAGAACTCCAGGCATCCCCAATGTTAGAGATTGTAAAACTTAACAGATGAGGACCAGTGTGTGAGATTTTGTTAGCTAGTTTGCTGTTCCTCATTAGAGCTCTTAGTGCTAGCTCAAAATCTAAATCCCCTGAGCAGCTGAATTTTGCTTTTGCTTTTGTTTTTGCTCATTTTTTTTTTCCTTTGGAATGACTTAATTCAATGGTATGTCCTGCCCTTATTGTCTGAGCAAGTCTCTCTTGTTTCTAGCTCTTCCTCTCCATTCTTCCTTCCCTCTATCCTTTCCCTCTCTCTCTCTCTCTCTCTCTCTCTCTCTCTCTCTCTCTCTCTCTCTCTCTGTCTTTTTCACACAGTTAACAACCTGGGATAATGCAAAAGCCTTTGATAGCTCATCATCATACTTTTTTGTAGTAGGTCTTTAGTGGAGGGAAGAACAGTTTAGCACAGTTGAAACAAATTATTAATTTCACTAGTGAGGATATGATTTTTTTCTTGAACATCTGCAAAAGTCCTAACCTCACACTTCAGGTTCTATGGGGTATTACATTTAAAAGAAAGATGAGAGCTTAGAAATATTCTTAATTAATTGAAGGTTCCTCATTAGTTTCAACTTTCAGAATTGGTCTTTTTATTATTTCTGTTTTGTACAGGTGGTTGTTGGGATTTGAATTTAGGTCTTCTGAAAGAGGAGCCAGTGCTCTCAACCACTGAGCCCCGCCAGCCCTTTTACTGAGTTATTGTTTTATAATATATGTATAAACTTTCTAATCATGTTTAATGATCAGTTCAGGATTTCAAATAATAGAACAGTATATTTTTTAAAAAGTCTCTTATAGTCTGTGAAGATGTCATAATAGATTTTGAAGTCTAACTCTTATCACAGGAAAATGCACAGACAATCTCCGAATGCCTGGAGGCCAAGGAGTTTGAAAGCACATGAAATATGAGGACTGCCTAGCAATGCAGAGCGATGACCTGCCTATAGACAAATATATTCCAGGCAAAAGCGAATGAATGGTGAATATCTTTAGGTGGATACTAAGCAGGATATTCCCAGTGCTGATGGGAAGGCAATTAAATGTTTACCTTGTTCATCTCTAGCTATCTGAAAAGACTTCCAAGTTACTTACATTAAAACCTTATGCCCAGAACAGGCTACTCAAAACTGTATCAACAGAATTCAATGTATTAATGTAGATGACCTCTGCCTATGACCAAATACAAAGTAATGCACAAATGACCCTTTATTTATTGAGTCAAAAATTATGTTAGATTATTAAACAACCAAGCTAAACATGTAGTTTTCAGTATGTTCACAGTGATATAAAACTGTTTAAATTATTTTTAACATGAATTTAAAAAAATCATAGGCTTACTTTTGCTCAGCTGATTTTAGAGCCTCAATGAGAATCTTCATGTTAATCACATGATTTCAATATTGCTCATTCTGGTGTCAAGACAGCTTAGCATTTGGGAAGAATTTCTTTCAAGAAGTGTCCCTCTCAACTCTCTCTTATTTTAAATGATAGCAACATCTTCCATACTACATCGTGGATGGTGACTGGATGGAGCTAACACCAGTGAGAAGATGGTAAAATCTTCTTTGAAAACATGCTTTTGTCAGCTTTGCCCATACAACAGATATTCTGAAAAAATAACATGCAGGCTTTAAAAAATGTTTTCCTTTATTTCCTGAAAACCTTATCAGACTTTTAAAAGCATGACATTAAATAGCAATAAATAATCAACAGAAACATTTCCTCCCAAGTGGTTTTTATGTTATCTTGGGCTGAAAAGCTTAAAATTTCAAGTAGAAACTTCCTCCTTGCCCTGGGTTAATCAATGAGCTTTGGTTTTTCAGAAAAGAAAAAACATCTGTGACTGTTAGGGCAGACTCAAATACATTAGAAATGGCATTACCAGGTGATGGTAAGTCTGGAAAACAGAGCTTACAGCTTCCTGCTTCCCTGGGCAATAGGGCTGCCTTTCTGCCCCTTTGAAAGCTTTCAACATCTGGCTGGTACTGAATGAAGCTACTGTCAGACTCCAGTTTTTACCGTACCTGGCTTCTTATGAATTAATTACATGTTCAGAACAGAGGACTTAGAGGCGTCTGGGGACCTGCGGCTGAGTTCACAAAGTCTCCTTTAAACAAAGGAGGCTCTGTCCCTGCCTATTCTCAGACACTCATTGAGGAAGTGAGTATGATTGTGGCTGTGTTGGGGATCCCTTATTTAATAAAGCCAGTGGTGACTGGACCAACATTTTTCCTAAATGTCTTCTTGTACATTGGCCATAAAGGTGTTATCTTTGTTCTGTTTGTCCTTTGTACAGTTTTCAAACATAGTTCTTAAGATTAGTGTGAAAGAAAAGAAAATGCTAAGACTATGTTTCTGGATGGTGTGTGTGTGTTTTTACATATGTACATGTGTGTATTTATATGTGTGTGTTCAGTGTATGTTTGAATGGGTATATATATGTGTGTGTATATATACACATACATATATGTATATATATGTGTGTGTGTTTTCAGTGTATATACATATGCATATGGATATATATATATATATATATATATATATATATATCCATGTATGTGTGTTGTTAGTTTTATAAGAATTAAAGGAAAACAGAGATGTTCTCCAGCTTACAGGGAAGCTGGAGATAAGCTACTCAGCCTCAGAAGACAAGACTTCTATTTGCATGTTTTTTGCCTTCTGGCTAGAGTGGCTAGCTTCCTACTTGGACAGATCTAGATAATAATAGAGTAATCTATGATCACAGCACATCTCATAGTTTCCATTCCAGAGCCTAAGTCCCAAAAAGGGAGAAATGGTTTAGGTCATTGTTATGAAAAAACAAAATTGCTCCAAGTGTGTTTCAAGAGGGCCAGAGTTTGCTCCAAGTTAATAGCTAAACTTTCTTATGTTGTCCAAGTGGTACTGAGTTCAGAGCCATGAAGCCTACAAGAGTAAAGGGATCATGGAATCTTGCTGAACAGTTTAAAGGAACTGCTGAATCCAGGCATGTGGCAGAGGAGTCCCTGCATAAAGGACCTGAGAGGCCAGTGTATGTAGTTTTAGACATGTAGCCAGGGTTGCATTGGAGAACCCAAGATGTTGGAGTCGTCAGGGCTGTAGGACACCTTCAAGGAAGCTACATATAGGGAGTGCAGCCAGCCCATAAAAGAGATGTGTCTTATAATCAGCCAAGCTAAAAGGGCAGAGCCATCTGAGCCCTTTGACACTGGATGTAGAACTATAGGATTTGTAGTTTGCCCTCTTGGGTTTTAGTCTTGCTTTGTTTGAGTAATTTCACACTGTGTCCTCATTTCTCCTTTGTGGAGTGGTAATGTAATCAGCAGCACTATATGTTGGAAATATTCAGCTGCTTTTTGATTTTGCAGGAGGTTCTAGTTAAAAAGGAAACTGAAGGACTATGAGGACTTATGAAATTTAACTAAATATGCTTTCTTTATGATTGTGCCATAAGACTATAGGAGTCAAGGAGTAGCCCCATAAGTTTGGAGCATTTGAATACTTGGTCTCTCACTGCTGGCTGTTGGGGTAGATAAGGCTGCCTGGCAGAAAGAATGTCCCTGGAGGAAGACTTTGAGGTTTCAAAAGACTGAGTTGGCCCTCTCTGCTTCCTGTTTACAGATGTGAGCTCTCAGCTATGGCTCTAGTACAATGCCTGTTTGCCTGCTGCCATGTTCTCTGCCATGCCATGATGATGATAGACTCTTATTATTAACTGTACCCATAAGCTATAAATAAACCCTCCTTCCTTTATATAAATTGCCTTGGTTATAATGTTTTATCACACTAAGAGAAAGTTGACTAGTATCCCAGGACTTAAGTGGTAAAAATCAACAAACTGCAATGAAAATTCATCAATGAGCAAGTGAGATTTATCATTTACCTGATAGTTCTGTAGATGATTTAAAAAAAAAATTTTTTTTTGGAGTTCACACACACACAGACAAATCAAGAAACAGAAAAGATCTACTAAGTCTTGCTCACAATCCAGATCTAGAATTTCAACCTGATGTAGAAGAAATGTAGAAAAACAGAAAAGCAATCTGAAGCAAATAGAAGGAACATTATTGTTGGTGTATAATCAGTGTGTTTTAGTTTTGAATTACTTCCTAAATAACTAAGCAAGTTAATGTCAGCACCTAGGCATGCAGCTACATGGCAGTTTGTACTTTGCTTGAGGTCATGTTATTTCATCGAACTGACTGACATTTCTCTTTGTCACAAGTGATCACATATCGAAATCCAGTGGATCTGGCAGTTTTGTTCAATCACAAAGCAAAACTAATCATGTACAATGAATAATGTGCACACAGAACACATGTTGAGGGAACAGTGTAAAGTTTGTATTTGTCATGTGGCTCCCTGTAGTGTATGCACATGTGTTTGTATGTGTACCTGTTTGTGTGTGTGTGTGTGTGTGTGTGTGTGCATGCATACATGTGTGTGTGTGGAGGTGGCTATAGTATGTGTTCATGTGTTCACATGGGTAGAAATCCAAAACTAATTTCTTTAACTTTACCTACTTTATTTACTGAGATTAGGTTTTTACTGAACCAACAACTCTCCAAATCTAGCTAGTTTATAAGATAACTTGCTTAGGAGACTCCCCTGTCTCTGCCTTCTAAATTCCAGTATTAAAGATTGTTATCATGCCTACCTAGAGTTTATGTATCTTCTGAAGGTCCAGATTCTGATTCTTATACTTTTATGTGGCAAGTATTTTATCCAGTGAGCTATCACTGCATTTCAGGTTAGATAGATAGATAGATAGATAGATAGATAGATAGATACATACATACATACATACATACATACATACATACATAGATGGATGTACATCTATATGTTTGTGTATGTGTGTGTATGTGTATACATGTACATGTTTATAAGTATATATGAACACATTTGTTATTCACATGTTGAAGCTGGCATGTAGAATAAAATTTAAGGAAAATATTTCAGGAATTTTTCTAACTGGGTGGCTTTACAAATTACTTATTCAGAAAAGTAAAGACATAAAACAAGTATCAGCAGCAAATATTAGCCAAGAAAGCAGCTCTAGGAGCTTCTCTGTAATCCCACACAAGCCTGGGCGTGCATGTCGGAATGTAGGATCTAAGGCTAAATAAATGACTCCCCATTCTTTGCTTTCTAGGAAAGAAAATCTATTTGGCATCTATTTGATTCTTTTCTGGAAATAGCACCCCAAAAGAGTATTTGTATGAAGTCAGTCACACACTGACTATTTTTGCTACTGAAATAGATAACTGTATAGGTCACTCATTTTATGAACTATACTATAGCATACCATTGTAATAAAAATGATATTGTTATTTAGGTGATAACATATAACATCCTTTCTTTGAAGAGATGGGATTTGAAAAACTTGGGGAATAGAAAAAGTATCAGATAGATGGAAGTTCAGGTAGCATGTTTATTATTGAAAAATATTATTAGATCCTGTGAAAGGGACTTATAGCCTTATGGCGAAGGTTTAAGTGGATGCTCCTAATAGTTGTTGTCACATCTGAGCCTCTTGAAGTCTCCTCTAGAATGGCAATCCAGAAAACCTGGCAAGCACAGACTGGCTAGCTTGAAGCCAGTTTAGAAACTCTGAGTTCCTATGCTCATTTCCCCATTCCTGGGACATGAGTAAGGAAGGAATTTTTAGAGAGGCCAACTCATGGGACTATGCCACTTGGACAATAAGAAAAGGGGAAACAGTCTTAGCTGCTAAAAGAGACAGACCTAGGGAAGCTCCTTGGTGGCTGTGGATACATTTGCCCTTCTCAAGCTCCAAGTGCACCTTGTGTTCATGCTACCAGTTTCCCCCTATGAGCTGGCAGTACTTGCATTCATTTCTTAGGCAATATTCCCATTGTTATTGCAATTGCCTTAAAGTCAGAGAGATTTTAAATTGTCTGTCCAGAAGTTGTTATTTCACTTGATTGGTAATATATTTAGTACCATTTGATTTCCCCCTCTCTAGACTGGAATAAACAACTTTGGTACATAAAGAAGACAGTTTGCTACATTCTTACTACTTTCAATTAGAAGCCCTGCTCTTCTCATTTTCATTCTTCTTATCTGAAGTAAGAGAATTTCATTTAAGCAATGTGCAAAGGCTTGGGTGTCAATAAGTGATGCCAAGCAGTGCAAGGGGAAGGGCTAAGATTCAAGGATGACCTTTCATGACTTCAGTAGGAAAGCAACAGTGTAGCCCTTGTGGAAAAGACCAATAGGAGTAGACACAGAGAGGGCCCAACAATACCATCTGCACATCTGAGACTAACAATGAGTTAAATAAGCTGCCTCCTTTACTCTCTAGTTTTGTGAGCTAATAAATGTTTTTTATTGCTTAGGTAAATGTGAGTTATTTTCTGTCATACACAACCCAGGAAGTCCTGGACAGTGCAAGGCCTGTCCTCCCTGCATGATTTTAGGGCTCAGAACATGATACCTCAAAGTACAGAGCCTTGGTGTGCTGAGCCCTTTGAACTGAAGACTGGAGAGGCTTCAAAAGCAAGGTTTGTGTGACCTTCTGCCCTCTGTCTCCTTTCCCCAGTCATCCCCCTCCATGATGACTTAGAGAAATCAGAGCTGCTCTTCTCCTAGGCAGATCTTTGAAACTAGAGCTCCTTGCTCTTGCAGCTGGCTGTAAAACCTAGAAAGCTTCATCACTCTCTTTCTTTCCACTTTTCCCATGAAGATATTCATTATAGAAGAATCCAATCCAGCTTGTAGGGAAAAAGATGCTACAAAAATGACAACAGTCTTACACAAAGAACAATAGGCAATGAAGAAAAACTGGGAGCAGGAAAGTGATCTTCCTCAGGGAAGAGCATGCCAATTGGTTGTTCACTGCCAAGTGATCGGCCCTGAAATCATACATATGAATAACATTATACAGATTGAACAAGTTATATTTAGAAATGTGTGTGTATATATACATAAATGCATACAATAACAATTAATGAAAAAGAGGCCATGAATCTGAAGGAGGGTGAAAGGGAAGTGAAGAAGGTTGGTAAGAAGAAAAGGGGAGGGGAAAAAGTTATAATTATATCATAATCTCACAAATAAAATATTTAAAAATGACAACACCAGATAAGCCTTGATGTATTTGAAGTACACTCTCTGTTTCTACTTGACCCTCAGTAACCTGAATAGCACCTTATGGAATTATAAAAGATAACCAGCAAAGAAGAGGTTTCCCAGTCAGTTCAAGATTGATTAGTTTGTCTCGAAATCAAATTATGTGGTGTCTTCACCAGCCCTTTGTATTTAGCTCAGTTTCCAGTACCAGACATGATGTCCTTCTTGTTGAGAGAGTCTTAAGTCCAATTAGAAAGCTGTTGGCTGGAAAGAACCCAGATGTCCCTCAATAGAGGAATGGATACAGAAAATGTGGTACATTTACACAATGGAGTACTACTCAGCTATTAAAAAAAAACAATGAATTTATGAAATTATTGGGCAAATGGATGTCTCTGGAGGATATCCTCCTTAGTGAGGTAACCCAATCACAAAAGAAGTCACTAGATATGCACTCACTGATAAGTGGATATTAGCCCTGAAACTTAGAATACCCAAAATACATTTTGCAAAACACAAGAAAACCAAGAAGGAAGACCACCGTGTGGATACTTCATTCCTCCTTAGGATAAGGAACAAAATACCCATGAAAGGATATAGGTACAGAGGCAAAATTTAGAGCTAAGATGAAAGGATGGACTATCCAGAGACTACCCCATCCGGGAATCCATCCCATCATCAGCCACCAAACCCAGATACTAATGCACATGCCAGCAAGATTCTGCTGAAGGGACCTTGATATAGTGGCCTCTTGTGAGGCTATGCCAGTGCCTGGCAAACACAGAAGCAGATGCTCACAGTCAGGTATAGGATGGAACACAGGGNCCCCAATGGAGGAGCTAGAGAAAGTACCCAANGAGCTGAAGNGGGCTGCAACCCTGTAGGTGNAACAACAATATGAACTAACCAGTACCCCCTGAGCTCATGTCTCTAGCTGCATATGTAGCAGAAGATGGCCTAATCGGCCATCACTGGGAAGAGAGGCCACTTGGTCTTGTAAACTTTATATGACCCAGCACAGGGGAAGGCCAGGGCCAAGTAGTGGGAGTGGGTGGGTAGGGGAGCAGGGACAGGGGCGGGGTATAGGGAACTTTCGGGATAGCATTTGAAATGTAAATAAAGGAAATAATAATAAAAAATGAAGACTCAAAAAAAGAAAAGAAAAGAAAAGAAAGCTGTTGGCTATCATGGCCTATTACTTCTCTGTTGCTGTTATAAGACACCATGACCAAGGCAGCTTACAGAACAAAGAGTTCATTGGGGCTTACAGTTTCAGAGGGGGACTTCATGACTATCATAGTGGGGAGCATGGCATCAGGCAGGTAGGCATGTCACTGGAACTATGGCTGAGAACTTACACTTTGAGACACAACCATGAGTCAGTGAGAGCTAACTAGGAATGATACGTTCTTTTAAAACCTCAAAGTTCATGCCAGTGACCTATCTCCTAAAATAAGTCCATACCTTCTAATCATTCCTAACTGCCATGGACTGGACTCAGTGGGTCCCTCAACCCACAGGGAATCAGGGTCCCAAAATTCAGGTAAGTAAGGAGTTGGCAGGGTGACAAACAGACTCGAACACCAGAGAGTGCTGTATCTGAATTAATTTCTCAAAGCGAGCATCAGACTTATAAGTGACTTTTACACAAAATAGAGAAATGCATACATAAAAACTAACAGGAACCAAATGGGATAAAAATTAATGTTAACAACTGGGATCAAAAGTAGCCCCACCTATGGTCAGTTCATTCTTAGAAGCTGGGGGCAAGGGCTTCATGCCCTTGCCAAAGTTCCAATTCTAGTCTATTGTATAATCTACATTTCCCCTAGGCCATTGTAAATTCCTGTGTATGAGAGTGACTCAGCTATTGTTCTAAATATTTACTATCTAAACTAGCCCTGAGATTTCTAGCTGTATTCCAGTAAATTGTAATGCCTGCTTTCTTTCACTGTCTCTCTGTCAAAACTCAAGGCTTTTTATCTGAATGAGTAGCATTCTTACAAGAATTAAAGTCCAAGGTTGCTTCAACAGTTTCCTAGGATGTTGCAATACTGGTGGAGGTTAATCTAACTTAGCTATATGTCAAAATCAATCCTTAGAGGCACTTACAATAAAACAATATTGAAGAAAAGCACACAGATCCATTAACCGACTAATGCAGGGACAGGTTTGGAGCATTCATTTTACAGGATGCCAAGATTCCAGGAGACTAAGTTCCCGTGAAACTTTCTGTCTCAGAACTGCATCCAAGCTTTTTGGCCTGTCACATAGTCACCACTGGAGTGGGTGTGGCACCTAACCTGTTCCACCAACTGGGGACCACATACTCGAATATTCTAGCTTTTAATGGGAATTCTTATTTAAACCAAAACACACAAAGTTTGTGTGCTATTACTGTGCCATTAAGGTTATCCTGCTCTGCTGGTCATTGATGTGCTTCACTGATGTCATAGCTGGGTAGGGTTGTTGTTTGCTTCTGTCCTTTGGAAGGAATAGCCTTTCAGGTCAGTTCCATCTTAGTTTCATTCTGGGCCCTGTGTTTATTGAACATGTTGTCTTCAGTAGTAGGGACTTCCTTCTGTCTCTGGGGCCAACCAAGAGCAATGGCAATACCCTGACATTCATCATATTCATTATCCTTTCCTTGTGGTTTGAAGATGGCTCCATTCCTGACACTCCACTGCACCCTTCCCTTCTTCATTACAAGTCCCACCAAGACTATGATGCATACTGGAAATGAGCAGAAGAAGAAGGAAACAACTCATTTGCTCTAGGGAGAGCCTCCACAGAGAGAGCTTAGGAACCATTCACAAGATGTGTTGCTGTGCTCATCACAAGCCACAAAGCATCTGTTTCTAGCCATTTCCCCATCCTATCACCTTTAACCCACTCTGAAAAGGGAGTTCTGGTTGTGAAAAGCAGAGAATAGGTGTTAGTTAGATTAGCAGTTCATAGTCTCTACCCAAAGACAAAACACACAAAAAAAGCTCTTTTCCTTCCTCAAAAGTCAAACTGCTTCTCTCTGTGGATTTACCATAAATACAATGGATTTAAATATAAAAAAAAAAATCAAGTATACAAGTGACAATCATTTTACTGATTTTTAAATTAGCTTCTAATAATAAAACCCAGTAGCATAATTAGATGAGATGAACCCTGCTCTCACTTTGCTCTAGCACCTATTTTACACAGACTATATTCTAATGACAACATGAAAAACAGCCCCACCCTCTTTTTCCTTCTTCTGTCATGACATTTCTGCCCTAGAAATTTTCATAGCCTTTTCTCAAGCCCCATGAATCTGCTCAAGTGGTTAACCTCAGAAGCCTTCTTTCTCCACTCTCACCCTCATAGTCCTTTCTCTGTAGGGCCTCCACTTACATTCTTTTGTTTTAAAATTTTCATCAGTCATCTTTGAACATTGGATTTGTTTGTTCGTTTATTTTTCTCTTAATCTTCATTCTTGCCTCCTAGAAATTGGAATTGGAAGAAACACTTGGCACAAAATATGTAGGAAGTGGTGGCTTTGTATTTATTTAGATATCTTACATCTTTGAAGAATAGTTTTCAATTTTTCCATAAAGATAGTGAAATTGTTTTTATGTGGTTAATGGTTCTTACTGCTATTGTAAATGTTTCATCCCTTTTTCTTTCACATTTTCATTGTTTTTTGCTGGACTGTGTGTCTGCTCATAATTTAAAAATATTTAATAGTAAGATTGACCTTTTAAAACTAGTTTAACACAGTAGAGTCTCTACAGTCTCTTGAATTTTCTTGCAAAAAGAAATAAAAAGATAAATAGTCTGCAAAAACAAGTGGTAATTTTTATTCTAATCATACAACATTGTTCCATTCTGGTCATACTCTGCCGTCTGACTAGTCTGACAAGAATCAACACTTCCTTCCTTCACTGCCTTGGTCCCAATCTCTCATCCTGTTAATAAGGAGCAGGGCAATGATTGCACGTAATACCATGCATGATGAGGTTGGCCAGTGCCAGCTTCCCCAACAAGGTTAGATATGTCACATGCTAACATAGAACAAAATTTCATAATACTTATTTTTAAGATCTGAAAGTAGAAAGCTCCCCTTTCATCATTTTTTCTTTTCTTTTTTATTTACTCATTTACATTCAAGTACCAACCCCCTCTCTCCTTCCAGTACCCCCTCAACAGAACCTCCCCCATTCCTCCCTTCCCCTTTCCTTTGAGAAGGGGGAACCCTCCTGTAGATATCACTCTGCCAACTCTTGCAAAATAACTCACTGCAGGATTAAGCATATCTTATCTCAGTGAGATCAGGAAAAGCAGCCAATTTAGGGGAACAGGATCTACAGGCAGGCAGGCCACAAGCCTGTTGTTGGAGGCCCCACATGAAGACCAAGCTGATCATCTGGTACATGTGTTCAGGTGTCCTATGTTCAGTGTATGCTTGCTCTTTAGTTGGTGATTCAGTCTCTAGGAGTCCCCAAGGTTCCAGCTTAGTTGACTCTGTTGCTCTTTCTGTGGAGTTCCTGTTGTCTTCAGGCCCGTCAATCCTTTCCCCAATGCTTCCATTGATTCCTTGAGCTCCATCTAATGTTTGGTTGTGGATGCTGGGTGCAGCCTCTCAGAGGACGGTTATGCTACATTCCTGTCTGCAAGCATAACAGAGTATCATTAATAGTGTCAGTGATTGGTTTTTGCTCATGGGATGGGTCTCAATTGAGGACAATCATTGGTTGACCATTTCCTCGGTCTCTGCTCCATCTTTTTCCTTACAGTTCTTGTAGGCAGGACACATTTTGGGTCGAAGGCTTTATGGTTGGGCTGCTGTCTCCACTGGGAATCTACCTAACAAAAGGAGGTGGCCACTTCACGATCCACATCCCAAACCACTAGAAGTCTCAGCTAGAGTTACACCCATAGACAACCTGGGATTTCCCCACATCCAAGGTTTCTGCCACGTTTTAGTGTCACACCCCACCATCCCCAATTTCCCTTCATTTCTAAGTTTTCTCTACATCTGATCTTCTGCCTGCCCCATTCCCCTTCCCATCCCCTGTCCCATACAAACCCCTCCCTCCAACCATCTCCTATACCTATTTTATTTCCCCTTCTTAGATAGATTCAGCCGTCCTCCCTTGGACTCTGCTTGTTATTTGACTTCTTTGGTTCTGTTGATTGTAGCATTGTTATCCTTTGTACTTTATGGCTTAGGTGTTCTTGTAAGTGAGTACATACCATTCATGACTTTTGGGGTCTGCATCACCTAACTCAGATGACATTTTCTAGTTCTATCCATTTGCCTGAAAAATTTGTCCTTATTTTTTAACAGCTATATTCCATTTTGTTAATGAACCTCATTTTCTTTATCCATTCTTCAGTTGATGGACATCTAGGTTGTCTCCAGTTTGTGGCTATTATGAAAACTCCTTTGAGTTTTTTATCTTTACCCATTCTTTGAGATTTTGATGGAGTCTCAGGGTCATTTTGATTTGCATTTTGCTGATGACCAAGGATTTTGAACACTTTAAGTGCTTCTTAGCCATTTGACATTCTTCTGTTGATATTCTTTGTTTAGCTCTGTACTCCATTTTTATTCAGGTTATTTAGTTTGTTGGTATCTAACTTCTTGGGATTTTTATATATTTTGGACAGTTGCCAGCTGTCAGAAATGGAGTTGGTGGAGATCTTTTCCCAACCTGTAGGCTGCCATTTTGTCCTAATGATAGTGTCCTTGACTTACAGGAGCTTTTCTGTTTCATGAGGTCCCCACTATTTATTTTTGACCTTAGTATCTAAGCCATCGGTGTTTTGTTTAGGAAGATATTTCCTGTACTGATGAGTTTATAGCTATTCCCCACTTTCTGTTCTATTAGACTTAGTGTATATGGTTTTACATTGATGTCTTTGGTCCATTTGTACTTTAGTTTTGTGCAGGGTAATAAATATATATCTATTTTTATTATTCTACATGAGAACATCCAGTTAGACCAGCATCATTTGTTGAAGATGCTCTCCCTTTTCCATTGTATGGTCTTGGCTTCTTTGTTGCATAGCAAGTGTACATAAATATGTGTGTTGATTTCATGGTTTTCAATTAGATTCCATTGAAGAATCTGTCTGTGTTTATACCAATATTATGGAGTTTTTCTTATTTTGTTCTTTAGTACAGCTTGAAGTCAGGGATAGATCACCTCTTGAAGTTTGGGTTTATTTTAGTTATCCTTGTTTTTTGTTTTTCCATATGAAGTTGAGAACTGTTCTTTCAAGATCTACAAATTGTGTTCGGATTTTGATGGGGATTGCATTGAATCTGTAGATTGCTTTTGGTAAAATGGCTATTTTTACTGTTAATCTTAGCAATCTATGAACATGGGAGATCTTTCCATCTTTTGATATTATCATCAATTTTTTTCTTCAGAGACTTGAAATTCTTGTACAGGTTTTTCACTTACGTGATTAGAGCTATGCCAAGGTATTTTTTATTTTTGTCTACCATAAAGTGTACTGTGTCCCTAACTTTTTCTCAGCCTGTTTGTCACTTGTATAAAGGAGTGCTATTGATTTATTTGAGTTTTTTATTTTTTTATTTTTTATTTTATTTATTTATTTTTAATCCAGTCACATTGCTGAATGTGTTTATCAGCTGTAGGACTTCTGTGGTAGAATTTTGGGGGGTCACTTGTGCATGCTATCATATGCTGCAGATGGACCTCAGTCAGGTCCTTGATCCACAGGAAGACTCGGGGTTCCAGTTACAGGGAGCAAGGAGTTGGAGTGGATGACAAACAAAGACGGACACACAGAGAGTATGTATCTGAATGTATTGTCTCAAAGCAAGCACTAGTCTTATAATACAGAAGAAAAACAAGAAAGCTAGGCGAATACAACTGCCAAGGTACATTGGTTCTTTACACAAAACAAAGAAAATGCATACATAAAAAGATGGCGGGAGCTGGGCCATGTTTTCAACTGAGATAGAAACAACCCTTAATTAAGATCAGCTAAACACAGGAGCCAGGTGAATGCTCTGATGCAATGCTAGTCTATTGTTAAACACACCACCAAGGGTCCTTTACTAAATACCTGATTATGTAATTCCTCTGGGCCTAGTGAAAAACATGTACCAGGGGAATTCCAGTCTACTAACCCTTTCATGAAACCACAACCCACCTATTTCCTAGGCCATTGTGTATTCCTGGGTATGGGTGTGACTCAGCTATTATCCTAAGTAATTACTACGTAGACTAGCCCTGAGCTTTCTAGCTCTTATTCAAGTAAATTGTAATGCCTGATTATTTTCACTGTCTCTACTAGAGGTAAATTTGAATGTTACTGAATAGATAATTCCAAGCTCAGAGTTGGCTCAAGGACTTTCTAGGAAATTGGAACACTGGTGGAGGTTTAGCTATATGTCAAAAATCAATCCTTAAAGACACTTATAATAAAACAATACTGAAAGAGAGCACACGGATCCATACACCAGACTAATGTGGGGACAGGTTTGGAGTGCTATGAGAATGCCAACGTTCCAGGGAGGCTAAGTTTCCGTGAAACTCTTTGCCTTGGGACTGATTCCAGGCTTTCTAGGCCTGTCACGGGAGTCACTACTGGAGTGGATGTAGCAATCATACCATCTGAGAATAGAGATACTTTGACTTCTTCCTTTACAGTTTGTATCCTCTTGATTTCCTTTAGTCATCTTATTGCTCTAGCTAGAACTTCAAATACTATATTGAAGAGATAGAGAGTGGACAGCTTTGTCTTGTACTCAATTTTAATGGAATTGCTTTAATGTTCTCTATATTTAATTTGATTTTGGCTATTAGTTTGCTGTATGTTGCCTTTATAGTGTTTAGGTATGCATGTTGTATCCCTCATCTATCTAGTACTTTTAATATGAGGGGCTGTTAGATTATATGGTCTTTTTCTTTCAGGATTTTTATGTAGTGGATTACATTGATGGATTTTCATATTGGATAACTGGGATAAAGCCTACTTAATCATGGTGGGTGATATCTTTGATGTGTTCTTGGATTTGGTTTGCTCATACTTTATTAATAATATTTTGCATCAATATTCATAAGGGAAATTGGTCTGAAATTCTCTTTCTTTGTTGAGTCTATGTGTGGTTTAGGTAACAGGGATCATAGAATGAGTTTAGTAATGTTCCTTCTGTTTCTATTTTGTGGACTACTTTGAGGAGTATTGACATTAGCTTCTTTGAAAGTTTGGTAGACTTTTGTGGTAAAACCATCTGGTCTAGGTAGGGTTTTGTTTGTTTTTGTTTGTCTGTTATTGTTGATGTTATTCAAAGACTTAATTACTGTTTCTATTTCCTTTGGGGTTATATGATTATTCAGATAGTTTATGTGATCTTGTTTTAGCTTTGGTATTTGGTATCTATGTAGAAAACCATTCATTTCATTTAGATTTTCCAATTTTGTGGAGCACAGTCTTTTGAAGTAAGACCTAAAGATTCTATGAATTTCTTACTGCCTATTGCTCTGTCTCCCTTTTCTTTACTTATTTTGTTAATATGGGTCCCTTTCTTTTAGTTTGGCTAAGGGTTTGTCTATCTTGCTGATTTTCTTAAAATACTAGCTCCTGGTTTTGTTGATTCTTTTATTGCCCCTTTGGCTTCTGATTGATTGATTGATTCTCAGGCCTGAGTGTGATTATTTCCTGATATCTACTCCTCTGGGGTATGTGTCCTTCTTTTTGTTCTAGAACTTTCAGGTGTAATTTTAACTCATCAATATGAGAACTCTTCAATTTCTTTTTGGAGGCACTTAATGCTATGAAATTTCCTCATAGCATTGCTTTCATACTGTACTATAACTTTGGGCATGTTCTGCACTCATTTTCATTGAATTTTAGAAAATCTTTCATTTCTATTTCTTCCCTGACTCAATGATCATTGAGTACAGAATTGTTCAATTTCCATGAGTATTTCGACTTCCTGCTGTTTCTGTTTTTGTTAAAGTCCAGCTGGTGATCTGATAAGATGCGAGTGCTTATTTCAACCTTCTGTGTCTGTTGAAGCTTGCATTGTGACTGAGTGCATGGTTAATTTTGGAGAATAAACTGTGAGGTGGTGAAAAGAAGATGTTTTCTTTGTGTTTAAGTGAATTGTTCTATAGACATCTGTTAGGTCCATTAGGATCATAACCTCTGTTAGTTTCACTATTTCTTTGTTTAGTTTCTGTCTCAATGATCTGTCCATTGGTCAGAGTGGGCTGCTGAAGTCTCCCACTATTAATGTTGGGGTTCAATGTGTTTTTGAGGCTTTAGTAATTTTTTCTTTCACAAATGTGGGGCACAGATATTCAGAATTTAGATGTCCTCTTGGTGAATTTTCCCTTTGATGAATATGAAGTGTACTTTCCCATCTCTTCTGATTACTTTTGTTTGAAAGTCTATTTTATTACANACTAAAATGACCACACTAGCTTGGTTTTTATGTCTGTTTGATTGAGAAACATTTTCCAATGCTTTATTCTGAGATAATGTCTGTCTTAGCTGCTGAGATGTATTTCTTGCTGCTTGTGGACGTTGTACATCGTGGTGCGCACTAGGCTCCGCACCACGATGTACAACGTCCACAAGCAGCTGTTTGATTGAGAAACATTTTCCAATGCTTTATTGTGAGATAATGCCTGTCTTAGCTGCTGAGATGTATTTCTTGTATACAGCAGAATGATATATTTTGTTTGTTTTTATGAAGTGTTCTTCCCCATCTCTTCTGATTACTTTTGTTTGAAAGTCTATTTTATTACACACTAAAATGACCACACTAGCTTGGTTTTTATGTCTGTTTGATTGAGAAACATTTTCCAATGCTTTATTCTGAGATAATGTCTGTCTTAGCTGCTGAGATGTGTTTCTTGTATACAGCAGAATGAAAATTTTGTTTGCCCATCCATTCTGTGTCTTTTTATTAGGGATTTGAGTCTTTTGATGTTGAGAGATATTAATAACCAATGATTGTTACTTCTGTTTTGTTGGTGTTGCTGGTGAGTGTGTGTGTGTGTGTGTGTGTGTGTGTGTGTGTGTGTTCTATTTGGTTTTATGGTGTGAAATTATTTATTGTTTGTGTGTGTGTGTGTCTGTGTGTGTCTATGTGCCTGTGTGTGTCTGTGTTTTCATGTAGTGAGTCATATTGGTGTGTAGTTTTCCTTCTAGTATATACTGTAGTCTATGCTAGTGGAAAGATATTTCAAATTGGTCATAAAATATCTTGGTTTCTCCATGTATGTTAACTGAAAGTTTTTCTGGATATCTGTAGTCTCTTGAGGTCTGCAAGACCACTGCCCAGGCCCTTCCTTCTAGCTTTTAGAGTCTCAGTTGAGAAATTGCATATAATTCTGATAGGTCTGCCTTTATCTGTTACTTTGCCTTTTTCATTTGTAGTTTTTAATATTGTTTGTTTGTTCTGTACATTGAGAGTTTTGATTATTATATGGTGGGAGGATTCCCTTTTGTGGTCCAATTTGTTTAGTGTTCTGTAGGCTCCTTATACATTTATAGGCATCTCTTCCTACATTTTAAGGAAATTTTCTTCTATGATTTTGTTGAAGATGGTTTCTGGGCCTTTGAGCTGGGAATCCTGTCCTTCTACTCCTATTATTATTAGGTTTAGTCTTTTTATAGTGTCCCAAATTTCCTGGCTAATTTGTATCATGAAGTTTTTAGATTTTGCATTTTCTTTGACTGATATATTGATTTCTTTTACTGTATTTTCTATGCCTGAAATTCTCCCATCTCTTGTATTCTGTTGGTGATGCTTATGTCTGTAGATCCTGTTGTATTTCCTAGGTTTTCAATTTCCATGATTGCCTCAGTTTGTCTCCTTTTTATTGATTCTATTTCCATTTTCAGGCCTTGGACAGTTTTATTCATATTTTTCACCCGTTTGATTTTATTTTCCTGTATTTCTCTATATTTATTTGTTTTCTCTTTTAATGTCTCTGTTTGAATGTATTTTCATGTATTTTTTAAAGGATTTATTTATTTCCACTTTAAAGGCCTCTGTCATCTTTATAAGATTGGATTGAAAGTCATCTTGTGTTTCGTTTGGATATCCAATGATTGCTATAGCAAGATAGTTGGGCTCTGATGATGTTATATTGCCCTGGTTCTTGTTGATTGTGTTCTTATGGTGTCCTAGTGTTGGCTCCATGATCAGGAAGGCAGGGGGAACCATGGTCCAAACAGTGGAGGTCAAGGTACCTGACTCTATTGGCTGTGCCTCATGCAGATCCCAAGGGCAAGGGATGGAGGGATACTGTTTCAACTTGGTAGTTCTTGTGTCCCCTGAAGGCCTCCATGGGTAAACAGAATGCTCTTGGGATTCCACAAAGTTACTTTGAACCAAAGGATGATCTAAACGCCAATCAATGGAGCTCAGGGGACTGTTAGCAACTCACCTATATCACCAATGTCTCAGGTGAATCTGACTTGGAAGGGATTGGAGGGCAGCATTTCAAGCTGGTTAGTCTTGGGGCCCCACAGGTATCCATAGGTTAGCAGGATGCTCTTGGATTCCCAAGGCTCCTCCAGATAGCAGGATGACCCAAGAGCTAGACAATGTGAGTTAGGGGGTCCATACACATTTCACCTCTGTCCTATTTAATCATTTTGGAATGAACTTGTACAAGTTTATTTGAGCCTATTTCCTTCTAATGAAAATGAGAACATTGGTACCAGCAGGAAAAAAGTTAACAAATGTGCCAGTTTAGTAAAAAAACACTTAGAGACCTGTAAAGACTGTAAAGTTAATATTGAATGCATTTTACTTGAATTCACATAAACTTAAACCTATCTACACATAAGATTTTAAGAGAATTTTACATTGTTGTTGTTGATGATGATATTTTATGTATATGCATGATGTATGTATAAGCTGTGAGTAAAAGCTATGGGACAACTTTGCCAATTTAGCTTTCTCCTTCTTTTTTACATGGATTCTAGGGATTGAACTCATGGCCTAAGGCTTGCATAACCAGCATCCTTATCTGCTGAAATGTCTCACTTACTCCTGTACTTAAGAATTTTTATTTGTGATTTTCTAATCATTATATCATATAATCATTGTATTTTGTTGCTCAAGATCTCTACATTTCTTACTCAATTTTCTTCTGACTGTTAAAAAAGTAGATACAAATAATTTTATGAAGATCTTTCTCACATTTTATTTTCCAATTCATACTCTTTTTTTTCATCTAAACCATGTGTATATAAAAAATATTCAGTTCAAAGAAATCTTGATAGTTTGATTATATTCTAGTCTGCAAATTATGCTATTTTTTGGCATATAAAATCCCATTTTGGCTTTTGAGTGGCAAATGAGCTCATTAAAGTTACTCAAGAATTTCTCCAAAGTATTCACTGATTGTTCAAGTTCAGAAGATTAGATAAGCTTTGATGAAATAAATTTCTAATGTCACACTCTACTAACAGCCACAGATCTCAACTTTACTTACACAGAACTAATGAGATTCTTCCCTAACTTTTATGTGTTATGTGTAATGATAGTAAAGGAACAGATTTTGAAAGAATAGTAAACTTAGAATTTTTATTAATTGTTCTTCCAATTTAGGTATGCAAATTTAGAATTATTTTATTAGTATTTTTTTTGAGGAGTCACATATTCTGAAATATTAAATCAAAATCTTGGCTCCTATCAATGGGGCTTTTTCTTATCAAATGTGAGAAAATGCCTTAGATCAAATATAAAAATCTCTTCTAACAAAACACTAGCAATTTTTATAATTATATGTTGAAATACTTAAGACTTTGATTAAAGAGTGGGAAGATTGTTCAGTCAGTAAAATGCTTGCTTTGCATGCATGAGGACCTACGTTTTTCCCCAGTACACTTGAGAAACTTGGGAAGAGTAGACTATGGATTTAAACCCAGAGCTCAGGAAGAGGGCAGAGACTGATCTCTAGGTTTCCTGGGTCAACCACAGTAGCCTTCTAGGCAAACTCTAGGCCAGGGAGAGACTTTGTATTCTGGTTTGCTTCTCTGTTGATGTGATAAAGCAGTACCCAAAACAACTTTGGGAGGAAAAGTGTTCATCTATGTAATAGGTTACAGGTCATCATCTCCTTATGGAGGGAATTAAGGACAGGAACTCAAGACAGAAATCCAGAGGCAGGAAATGAAGCAGAGACCTGAGAGGAACAATGTGTATGGTCTTGTTTGCAATGACTTGTTCAGCTTGGTACTTTTTATTGGATATTTTATTTATTTACACTCCAAATGTTATTCTCTTTCCTTGTTTCCCCTCCAGAATCCCCCTATCCCATCCCCCTTCCCCTTGTTTCTATGAGGGTGCTCCCTCACCCACCCACTCACCCTCTCCTACCTCACTGCCCTGGCATTCCCCTACACTGGGGTATCTAGCCTTCACAAGACCAAGGGCCTCTCCTCCCACTGATGTCAGATAAAGCCATCCTCTGCTATCTGGAGCCATGGTTCCCTCCATGTGTACTCTTTGGCTGGTGGTTTAGTACCTGGGAGCTCTGGGAGGGGGGTCTGGTTGGTTGATATTGTTGTTCTTCTTATGGGGCTGCAAACCCCTTCAGCCCTTTCAGTCCTTTTCCTAATTCCTCCATTGAGGTCCCTGTGATCAGTCCAATGTTTGGCTGCATCAGCTTGATTTCTTATTTAACCTAGTACTAATTACCCAAGGATATAACTGCCCACAGTGGACTGGACACTTGAGCATCAACCAGCAATCAAGAAAATGTCACACTGACATGGCCTCAAGCTAATCTGATGGAGATAACTTCTTAAATCAAACTCCCTTCTCCTAAATGACTTTAATTGGTATAAAGTTGACAAAATTTAGCCAGTATACTTTGTCTCAAATAAAAGGAGACAGAATATGAGGAATAATGTCTGAGGTTATTCTCTGACCTCTACCAGCACATGAATATGCAATTGTATGCACACACACACACACACACACACACACACACACACACGTTGAGGTTTGGTCTTTTGCTATGTATGTAATGCTAAATACTGTCCCCCAAAGGTCTGGTTGCCCATTAGACCTGCTTACCCTGCTCCTTAACTCAAAAGTTTTGGTTGAATAAATATGCCAACAGCCTGTAGCTGGGCAGAAGAGATGTAGGTGGGGATTTTGGTTCTCAGGCTTGGAGTCTGAGGCAGGACCATAAGGAGGAAAGAGAGAAGATAGAGGTAGGAGAAGACGACATGGGGTAGGTGAATAATAAAATAAGGCCACAAGGGCTGGCCAGTTGGAGTAAATGGCCAAAGCAGAACCTGGCTAGTTATATCTTGGGCTTATTGACAGAAGTGGGCATACTAGAGTAGAAAAATCAGCTTTAGTATTGATTAAGGCTTACTATAAACATAAAAGTTGTGTGTCTTTTATTTGAAAACTGTGTGATGCAAGACAGGGTAGAAACCCACATTGAGATTAAATAATTAATAATACACACACACACACACACACACACAACTTTGATTAGAATGAGGAAACTGTAGGATCTTTGATGACAGTATTCCATTTTTCATTGACTATAAAAATATGATTCTTCTTTTGGATACCTAACAAACTAAGTTGCTAATTCTGCCCATAGCCTTCTATGGTAAACCACAAAAGATGCTGATCAGTAAAAGTAAATGAAATGCCAGGCCTGGTGTTGCAGACCTGTGATTTCGGGAATATAGATCAACTTTAGCTACATATCAAGTTGGAAGCCAGTTTGGGCTCCATGGTACTCTATCTCAAAACAGAGAGAGAGAGAAAGGGGAGAAGAAAAATAAGGAGAAGGAGGAGGAGGAGGGGGGAGGGGAAGGGGAGGAGGAGGAGATGAAAGAGAAGGAGTGAAAGAAGAAAAGAAGGAAGGAAGCAAGGAAGGAAGGAAGGAAAGAATGAATGAACAAAGAAACAAAGGAATGAAGGAAAGAACAAAGAAATTAAAGAGGAAAACTGGAAGGAACGGAGTGGGGAGCTTGATCAGAACTAGAAAGCTCAGTTGGGCAGGATTTGTTTGATTGCTGTTTTGGTTTTGTTTGTTTGTTTGTTTGTTTTGAACCAAACACAAGGAAGTGAATGTGCTCACACAGTGAGACTCAATTTGCTTTATGATATGACACCAACAAACCTGCAGATGAACTAAGCAGAGGGGTTTGGAATCGGACTATGGACTACAAGCCTGAATGTCATCACCTTGAGGGAAATGAAGGCTGAACTGCTCAAAAGAAGAGAAAATGTAACCAGACATAAAGGCTAAGCTCAGCAAGTGCACACTTGGCACAGGACTGAGTTCTCATACAGCCTAGGCATGAGAAGAAATTTTCTAGGATGGCTAGTCTCTCCATAAAAACATACAACCTTTATGACTCAGAAATCTCTTGCCAATAGCCTGTACTGGGAAGAACCAGAGGTTAATGACACACAGTCTTTAGATGATGCCAGGCCCTCCTTCAAACCCAGGGTACTGTGTGTCATCTAGATTGGCCCCATATCCAGAAACACCCCTGATGTCCCTCATATTCCACATCCTGTTATTTAAAAAGTACAGACAATTCTACTTGCTGTTTCCAATTGGCAATGGATATTAGAAGGTAACAGAGCTGAGAGAAGTTCCTCAAGAAGCAAGAAGAACCTGAGGAATTGCCAGTGAATTCTAGCTATTGCAGGAGGCAGGCCTAGAGTGTTCTAGAAAGCCAACACACATAATATAACTTAGTCTACATAGTGGAAAGTAAGGATTGAACAGAGAAAGTTTTCATGTGAAGATAAACTTAACTGACTTCAGAGATTTAGCCAGGAAGCTTGTAATCTACTTTCTTCTTTGGGGTCAGAGATTAAGAATCCACTCCAATTAGAGGCAAAATAGCATTAGAAAAATACTTCTGAGTAAATTCAAGTGGCTGCAGAATGTTAGAGTGAAAAGCCTATAGCAGATTGTTTGAGGATCTTAGTTGGTTTTCTAATGACCGAGTTAAATATTGACCTTATTGATTGATACTAAATTACTAAATGTGATGAGGTAAGTGTTTAAGAACTAATAAATGCCCTTTACTAGAAAAGTTGAGGGGTTAGGAGTTGAAGTGTTAACCTTCTTTGTTAGCATTCCAAAAGACACTCTCCAGGGCCATGACCTTTTCCATTAATAGAGACAAAGATGGGAGCTAGATAAGGCTTCTACAGTCAAGCTCACATTTCTTTGATCTGGCCAGGTTCTTTAACATTTTTAGTTTCCATCTGCTTCCTGCAACTAAGAAGTAGGTGCTGTAATTCCACAGAACTGCTTTTGATATTAGGGGGTCAAGCACAGAAATCACAGATCCAAATCTGGTGTGCAATGAAAGCCAGGCACTATCTTCACTAGGAAGATGTCCATGCAGAACAGGAGGATACTCACACAGAACAGGCAACTGGCATTTCTCTAGACTCCACTCCTCTGTTTTGTACATAGTTCCTGTTCACAGTGTTCAGAGAGCAACAAGAAGGAACCTCACAAACACTAGTCCCTCATCTTTTCACATTTATCAATGAAACCTCTCCAGTCTTAGGTGTTGTGAATGTGTACATGCATGCAAGCATGCTCAAAATTAGTTGACAAAGCTTACTATATGATTCAGATTGTCTTCTCTCTCCAATAAACATGGCAAGAGATGTGGCCTAGAGAGAATCTGTCATCAGCTATCTGTTACCCAGAATTTAGTCAGCTCATGTACAGTAACTGCTTGGTAAAAGTCAGTTGAAGGAATCAATCAGTACTTGTCATTAATATCTTGTATCAATATCTTCTAATAGATTGAATACATCATCACTATTAAACAAGCTGATGATGTCTTTGAAGAGACAGGAGTCATTCATGTAAAATGATCAGTGGTCACATTTGCATAGTAAAGGAAAGTAGATTGATTAGGGGAAAACTCCAGGCTGACTGCTATTCTGTATCACAAGAACAACTTAGACAGGTCTTTCTCTAAGTGAGGTTCATGGATATGTTGATTCTGGTGTGTATTTGTAACCTTCAAGGGATAAAGTCAGGTAAGTAGTCACATCTCCAAGTCAAAGTTCTAAAGAAAAGATAGAATCAGGAGGGATAAGATAATGGGGAGAGTATGTGTGGTTTGGAACAGCTAGAGGTTACAAAAAAAGGAAAAATCTAACATCAATACTATTAAAGAGTTTGTTAGGGCAGCATAGAACTGTAATTGTACTCAGGAGATGTGAAAGTGTTTGAAGAGAGAGGTAGATTGTCATTATGACACACTTATTCTACCCTGTTCTATTTATCAGGATGTAGCCACATTGCCCAGAGCACCCATGATTTCACAATCCTGCTAAGATCACAGGTCTAATGACACAATGCCTGGCTTGCTTGCATTTTTCTGAAGGCATTATTGCCTCCTCATGAATGTATTTTGTTTTTTCTAATTTACCTGATGAAAGTTAGTAACTGGGGAAGTTATAATTTTAGTTTTATCAAACTTATATAATTTTTGCTAAAGATTTAACTAAATTGTTATTAGTTTTGGCTTTATCTTCTCAAACACACCTTATAAACAAAAATGATTTCTTTAAGAACTAAAAACTCAACAAAAGGGTCTGCCATGCACACCCGCAAGCTGAGGCTGTTCCACAGCCTGCTGTGCACAGGTCCCACCAGGAGAGACCTGTTCTGCCAGGAGTGATTTTACTCCTGGGCTTGGAGGTGAGACAACCACTTTCACTCCAATAACTGTGTGTAGTGAAACCAGTCAGGAGCACATGGGGTGAAAGATCAGTAGAGCACTGGCGACAGGATCCTTCTAGTACAATATCTGCACCAACAAACTTGGGCTATACCAGAGCCCTCTGTACACAAGTTCTGCCAGGAGAGAGCTGGTCTCCCTGGAGTGCTGACACAGCCTTGCAGACCCACAGGATGAAAACGCTCCAGCCAGAGACAGCAAGAACATCTAAGACCAGAGATAATCAGACATCAAAAGGCAAATGCAAGAATCTTAGCAACAGAAACCAAGATTACTTGGCACCATCAGAACCAAGTTCTCCCACCACAGCAAGTTCTGGATTCCCCATCACACTGGAAAAGCAAGATGTGGATTTAAAATAATATCTCATGATGCTGATAGAAGGACATAAATAACTCTCTTAAAGAAATACAGGAGAACACAAGTAAACAGGAAGAAGTTCTTAAAGAGGAAACAAAAATTCCTTAAAGAATTAAAGGAAAACATCAAAAGAGGTGAAGGAATTGAACAAAACCATCCAGGATCTAAAAATAGAAGTAGAAACAATAAAGAAATCAGAAAGGGAGACAACTCTGAAGATAGAAAACATAGGAAAGAGATCAGAAGCCATAGATGCAAGAATTACAAACAGAATACAAGAAATGAAAGAGGGAAACTCAGGCACAGAAGACACTATAGAAAACATTGACACAACAATAAATTAACATCTGGTGGAATCACCATGCCTGAACTCAAGCTGTACTACAAAGCAATTGTGATTAAAAACTGCCTGGTACTGGTACAGGGATACACAGGTAGATCAATGGAATTGAAGACCCATAAATGAACCCACACACTTATGGTCACTAGATCTTTGATAAGAGAGCTAAAACCATCCAGTTGAAAAAGGACAGGATTTTCAACAAATGGTGCTCACAACTGGCTGTTATCATGTAGAAGAATGTGAATTGATCCATTCTTACCTCCTTGTAAAAAGCTCAAGTCTAAGTGGATCAAGGACCTCCACATAAAACCAGAGATTCTGAAACTTAATGAGGAGAAAGTGGGGAGAATGACAGGGGAAACATTCCTGAACAGAACAGCAATGGCTTGTGCTGTAAAATCAAGAACTGACAAATGGGACCTCATAAAGTTGCAAAGCTTCTGTAACGCAGAAGACACTGTCAATTAGACAAAAAGGCCACCAACCAATTGGGAAAGCATTTTTACCAATCATAAATCTGATAGGGGAATAATATCCAATATATACAAAGAACTCAAAAAGCTGGACTCCAGAAAATGAAATATGCCCATTAAATATGGGGTACAGAGTTAAACAAAGAATTCTTAACTGAGGAATACCGAATGGCTGAGAAACACCTGAAAAAAATGTTCAACATACTTAACAATCCTGGAAATACAAATCAAAACAACTCTGAGATTCCATCTCACACCAGTCAGAATGGCTAAGATAAAAAAAATTCAGGTGATAGCAAATGCTAGCAAAGATGTGGAGAAAGAAGAACACTCCTCCATTGCTGGTGGGATTGCAAACTGGTAAAACCACTCTGGAAATCAGTACGGCAGTTCCTCGGAAAATTGGGTATAGTACTACTGGAAGATCCAGCAATACCTCTTCTGNGTATATACCCAGAAGATGTTCCAACTTATAATAAGGACACATGCTCCATTATGCTCATAGCAGCCTTATTTATAATAACCAGATGCTGGAAAGAACCCAGATGTCCCTCAACAGAGGAATGGAAACAGAAAATGTGGTACATTTATACAATGGAGTATTACTCAGCTAGTAAAAACAATGAATTTATGAAATTCTTAGGCAAATGGATGTATCAGGAGGCTATCATCCTGAGTGAAGTAACCCATTCACAAAAGAACACATATGATATGCACTCACTGGTAAGTGGATATTAGCCCAGAAATTTAGAATACCCAAGATACAATTTGCAAAACAGATGAAACTCAAGAAGAAGGAATACCAAAGTGTTGTTGCTGTGTTCCTTTTTAGAATGGGGAACAAAATACCCATGGAAGGAGTTACAGAGACAAAGTTCGGAGCAGAGCCTGAAGGAATGACCATCCAGAGACTGCCCCACTTGGAGATCCATCCCATAAACAACCATCAAACCCAAACACTAGGCAGATGCCAAGAAGAGCCTGCTGACAGGGGCCTAATATAGCTGTCTCCTGCAAGGCTCTGCCAGTGCCCAGCAAGTACAGAAGTGGATGCTCACAGTCATCCACTGGACAGAGCACAAGGTCCGCAATGAAGGATCCAGAGAAATATACAGGGAGCTGAAGGGGACTAAAGTCCCATAAAAGTATCAACAATATGAACTTACCAGTACTCTCAGAGCTCCTGGGAACTATACTACCAGTCAAAGAAAACACATGGTGGAACTTGTGGCTCTAGCTATATTTGTAGCAGAGGATGGCCTAGTCGGTCATCAATGGGAGGAGAGGCCCTTGGTCCTGTGAAGGCTCTATGCCCCAATATAGGGGAATGCCAGGACCAGGAATGGGAGTCGGTGGGTTGTGGAGCAGGGGGAGGTGGGAGGGTATAGGGGGGAAACTAGGAAAGGGGATAACATTTGAAATGTAAATAAAAATATCTAATAAAAAAAGAAAAGAAAATAGAGATAAGAGGAAAATTCATAGCTCTGAGTGCTTCAAAAAAGAAACTGGTGAGAGCATACAATAGCAGTTTGATAGCACAACTGAAAGCTCAAGAACAGAAAGAAGCAAATGTAGATGGCAGAAAATAATCAAACTCAGGTCTGAAATCAACCAAGTGGAATCAAAGATAACTATAGAAAGAATCAACCGAACCAGGAGCTGGTTCTTTGAGAAAATCAACAAAATAGATAAACCCTTAGGCAGAATAACTAGAGGGCACAGAGTCAATATCATAATTAACAAAATCAGAAATGAAAAGGGAGATGTAACAACAGAAACTGAGGAAATATGAAAAATCTTAAGATCCTATTACAAAAGCCTACACTCAACAAAACTGGAATATCTGGATGAAAGGGACAATTTTCTAGACAGACACCAGGTGCCAAAGTTAAATCCAGATAAGATAAATGATCTAAACAGTCCCTAATCCCCTAAAGAAATAGAAACAGTAATTAATAGTCTCCCAACCAAATAAAAAATAAAAAGCCCAGGAACAGATAGGCTTAGTGTAGAATTCTATCAGACCTTCAAAGAAGACCTAATGCCAATACTCCTCAAACTATTCCACAAAATAGAAACAGAGGGTACTCTACCCAATTTGTTTTATAAAGCCACAATTATTCTGATACCTAAGCCACACAAAGACCCAATGAAGAAAGAGAACTTCCGACCAATTTCCCTTATGAATATCAATGCAAAAATACTCAATAAAATTCTCACAAACCAAATCCAAGAACACATCAAAAATATCATCCATCATGATGAAGTAGGCATTATCCCAGGGATGCAGGGATGGTTCAATATACAGAAATCCATCAATGTAATCTATAATATAAACAAACTCAAAGAAAAAAACCATACAATATTCTTATTAGATGCTGACAAAGCATGTGACAAAATCCAACACCCCTTCATGATAAAAGTCTTGGGAAGTTCAGGAATATAAGACCCATACCTGAACATAGTAAAATATACACCAAAACAGTACCCAACATCAATCTAAGTGGAGAGAATCTTTAAGCAATCCCACTAAAAACAGGGACTAGAAAAGGCTGCCCACTCTCTCCTTATCTATTCAATATAGTACTTGAAGTCCTAGACAGAGCAATTAGACAACAAAAGGAGATCAAAGGGATACAAATTGGAAAGGAAGAAATCAAATTATCACTATTTGCAGATGATATGATAGTATACTTAAGTGACGCCCAAAATTCCACCAGAGAACTCCTAAACCTGATAAAAACTTCAGGAAAGTAGGTGGATATAAAATTAACTCAAATCAGTGGCCTTCCTCTTCAAAAAGGATAAACAGGCTAAGAAAGAAATTAGGGAAATAACACCATTCACAATAGTATCAAATTATGTAAAATACCTTGGTGTGGCTCTAACTAAGCAAGTGAAAGATATGTATGATAAGAACTTCAAGTCTCTGAAGAAAGAAATCGAAGAAGATCTCAGAATATGGAAAGATCTCCCATGCTCCTGGATTGGCAGGATTAATATAGTAAAAACAGCCATCTTGCTGAAAGCAATCTACAGTTCAATGCAATCCCCATCAAAATTCCAACTCAATTCTTCAGAGTTAGAAAGAGCAATTTGCAAATTCTTCTGTAATAACAAGGAACCTAGGCATGCAAAACTATTCTCAACAGTAAAAGAACTTCTGTTGGAATCACCATCCCTGACCTCAAGCTGTACTACAGAAGAATTGTGATAAAAACTGCATGGTATTGGTACAGTGACAGACAGGTAGATCAATGGAATAGAATTGAAGACCCAGAAATGAACCCACACACTTATGGTCACTTGATCTTTGAAAAGGGAGCTAAAATCATCCAGTGGAAAAAAGACAGCATTTTCAACAAATGGTGCAGGATCAACTGGCAGTTAGCATGTAAAAGAATGCAAATTGATGCATTTCTATCTCCTTGTACAAATCTCAAGTACACGTGGATCAAGGACCTCCACATAAAACCAGATACACTGAAACTAATTGAAGAGAAAGTGTGGAAGAGCCTCAAGCACATGGGCACAGGGGAAATTTTCCTGAACAGAACACCAGTAGCCTATGCTCTAAGATCAAGAATTGACAAATGGTACCTCATAAAATTGTAAAGCTTTTGTAAGGCAAAGGACACTGTCAAGAGGACAAAATAGCAAGCAACATATTGGGAAAAGATCTTCACCAATCCTACATCTGATAGAGGGCTAATATCCAACATATACAAAGACACAGGAGTTAGACTCCAAAGAACCAAATGACCCTATTAAAAAATGGGGCACAGAGTGAAACAGAATTCTCAACTGGGGAATACCAAATGACTGAGAATCACCTAAAGAAATGTTCGATATCCTTAGTCATCACAGAAATGCAAATCAAAACAACCCTGAGATTCCACTTCACACCAGTCAGAATGGCTAAGATGAAAATCTCAGGTGATAGCAGATGTTGGGGATTTGGAGAAATAGGAATACTCCTATCGCTGGTGGGATTGCAAGCTGGTACAACCACTCTGGAAATCCGTTTGGTGGTTCCTCAGAAAATTGGGCATAATACTACCAGAGGACCCACTAATATCACTCTTGGCCATATACCCAGAAGATGCTCCAACATGTAATAAGGACACATGCTCCATTATGTTCATCACAGCCTTATTTATAATAGCCCGAAGCTGGAAAGAACCCAGATATCCCTCAACAGAGGAATGGATATAGAAACTGTGGTATATTTGCACAATGGACTTCTCAACTATTAAAAACAATGAATTTATAAAAATCTTAGGCAAATGGATGGAATTAGAAAATATCATCCTGAATGAGCTAACCCAGTCACAAAAGAACACACATGTATGCACTCACTGATAAGTGAATATTAGCCCAGAAGTCCAAAATACCCAAGATATAATTCACAAACCACATGAAACTCAAGAAGAAGGAAGACCAAAGTGTGGCTACTTTGATCCTTCTTAGAAGGTGAAAGAAAATACCCATTGAAGGAGTTATAGAGTCAAAGTGTGGAGCCGAAACTGAATGAATGAGCATCCAGAAACTGCCCCACCTGGGGACCCATCCAGACACTTTTGTGGATACCAACAAGTGCTTACTGACAGAAGCCTGTTATAGTTGTCGCTGGAGAGGTTCCACCAGTGCCTGACAAATATAGAGGTGGATCCTCACAACCTACCATTGAACTGAGCACAGTATCCTCAATGAAGGAGCTAGAGAAAGGACCCAAGTAGTTGAAGGGGTTAGCAGCCCCATAGGAAGAACAACAATATGAACCAACCAGTACCCCTGAGCTCCTAGGGAGTAACTCACCAAACAAAGAGTACACATGGTGGGACTCATTGCTCCAGCTGCATATGTAGCAAAGGATAGCCTAGTCGGCCATCAGTGGGAGGAGAGGCCCTTGGTCCTGTGAAGGCTCTATGCCCCAGTGTAGGGGAATGCCAGGGAGATGAACTAGGTGTTGGTGTGTTGATGAGTAGTGGGTGTGGGGGAGTGTATAAGGGGTATTCAGAGAGGAAACCAGGAAAGGGGACAACATTTGAAATGTAAATAAAATAAGTATCTTTAAAAAAAATTCAAGAAGCCTTTTTTCCATGTTCAGTAGCAGGTACAGTGAACCATACCAAAAAGGGAAGTCCATGAGTATTCTTGTTTTAATCCCACAGGAATTGGCTTTAGTCTTCACTGACAGAATTATTCACTCATACTACAGACTTAACACGTGGCTGCAGTAGGTGGTTCCACACAGCCTTCTGTACATATGATCTTTTCTACCTGTTCAGTATTTTCCTGTGACTTACTTGCATGTAGGAGGCTTCTCAACAAAATAAAAGTATATATTAGTTTGAGGCATGGAATTAACTTATTTGGGCCTATGTATATTAAGCAAGATAAAGGGTAATAGCTCAGTTTGTAAAATGCCTACTGTATAAGCATGATTACCTGCTCTTGGATAACTTGCATCCATATAATGTTGAACTCTTAGTTTCCTCAGAAGTAAACTCATGAAAGGAAATTTATTGGCAGATGACATATCTCAGGCATATTTGGGGGACAAGAATGGAGGCTGATCCAGGGGAGGGAGGACTAGGAATATGGAATCAGACGGTTTTGGATAGGGACTATCAGTGCATTAAAAATTAAAAGAAAGTGAAAAACCAATTGCTTTCACAATAAACTATGAAAATAAGGGTTACATGTAAAGCAACAATTACCAGTTCCACAAGAGACAGAACATACAAATGTTCAGCATCTCTAAAGAACATTGGACTTTTAGTACTAACTAGTGACAAGATATACTTGGGAACAAGTGAAACACTTAGACTTAGAGAATAGATGGCAAGACACTCAAAAATCTTGAATTCTTCTTTCTCCTAAACCTATTTGACATACAGAAGTGGGTCTTCCTTATACAATGGAGGCCAGGGCTTTTTTCTTCTTTTGGTGCTATAAAGAACATCACTTTAGAAATTCTTCACCATTAAGACCTGCTCCCTTTTCGCTTAGCTGTAAGACCAATGGATAACATCAAACAGTAGCATCACTCAGCCATGAAATTTCTGGGTATTTAAATAAGACCTTAAAGATGTCACAGGACCTAGCCAATATAATAACTATTCTACCCTATAGTAGCTGGAGGGTATGTATAGACTAGTTCTTGAGATTCTGGTTAATAGTATATGAAATAAAAAGTTGAACAAGAATTAATACATTGAGACAAAGATCTACTTCTATGATGTGGTATGTAAAATCATTTCAAGAATGGCAGGAGATGTTGGTACTAGGCTAGACTAGCTTTTGGAAACTTCGAAGCCATGACCTATAATAAGTAAAATAGACATTCATATAAGAAATATCATGGTTAATGAGAAAATTGAAAGAACTTTGCAAAGTTTAAATGACAGAATGTACTGCACAAAACCAGACAATAAAGAGTTTCTATGCTCATGCACACTTTTCTATGCACACTCCATATACAAAGAGGTACAAATTATATGTTAGTAAGTTTCATGCTATTTTCCATTTGTAATGGGGGACAGAAGAACAAATTACACTATGAAATCAAGCTTTCTAATGGCAACAGAAATCACAACCCTGTGGCACAATAGACCAAGTGGCACCATTGAGCCATCTGAAGCAAGGTGAGCAGAATTATTATGAGCAGAATGATCAGTGTCAGCACGAGGTAAGCACAGATACACAGATGTATTGAACAGATGACAAGTTTGCAAGATAGATAGGCAGTGAACAAACACATTACTCAGTCTATAAAATCAAAATGCAACAAAGAAATGGAAGTATGAGATGTAAATTAAAATTTTAAATCTTTTTCACAGTTTCAGAACACTGTCCAGCTTTCAGATCTAGTCCTGGAATAGAGGAGGCTTGATCTACAGCAGAGAGAATTTGTATAACACTACAGACTATATAAGCACAACTCTGCTTACTGTCATCTATTGGATGGAACACAGGGCCCCTAATGAAGGAGCTAGAGAAAGTACCCAAGGAGCTAAATGGGTCTGCAACCCTATAGGAGGAACAATGATATGAACTTAACAGTATCCATCCAGAGCTGTGTCTCTAGTTGCAAATGTAGCAGAGGTTGGCCTAGTCGGTCATCAATGGGAGGAGAGGCCCTTGGTATTGTGAAGATCATATGCCCCAGTAGAGGGGAACACCAAGACCAGGAAGCAGGAGTGGGTGGGTTGAGGAGCAGCTGGAAGAAGGTATAGGGGGCTTTGGGGGATAGCATTTGAAACATAAATGAGATCTTTGCTCCTGTGCACTGCAAGGGAGAGGGCAGCCAGCAGAAGTGGCACAGCTTTGCTCTGGTGCACTGCCTGGGAGAGGGTGGCCTGCAGAAGCGACACAGCTTCTGGGAAAGATCCCATTTCAGGCTCCAGTCACCCTGCACCTTTCCTGCCCGAGGAGGGGTGTCCCCCTGGGAGGAGTCTCAAGGCCTGAGCTGGCAGGAGAGTCATCTTTGATCCAGTTTGCTTAGGCTCCAGTCTGCACTAGCAAGAATGTGGACTGCATAAGCTACATAGCTTCGGGACAGACAGAAGCAACCTAACTTCTGGGACAGACCCTGATTCAGTCTCCAGAAATTTGAGCACCTTCCTCGCCAGAGGAAAGGTGGCCACCTGCAAGGGCTCTGTCTGCCAGAGCAGGTGAGAGAGTCATATTGTGTCCAGTGTCCCTCAGTGGCTAGTCTGTGNAGGTGAGTGAGTAAACTGCAGAGGCAACACATCTTCTTGGACAGGCCCTGTTTTGGGCCTACATCTTCAGCCAGGAGGCAGATCTGAACGCCAGGCCTCTGTGCACCTTCCCTGCTAGAGGAGAGCTTCCCTGCAGAGAGTAATCTGACCACTGAGACTCAGGAGAGAGCTGGACTCCAAGAACTGCTGACAGAGGCTAACAGAATCACAGGAGACACACACTCCAACCAGAGACAACTATAACAACTAACTTCAGAGATCACCAGATGGC
>NC_034600.1:21593790-21597305 GCF_900095145.1 Mus pahari
GCCTCCCAAGTGCTGGGATTAAAGGCATGTACCACCACTGCCTGGCTTTTTTCTTTTTTCCTTTTTCTTTTCCCTTTTTTCTTTTTTCTTTATTCTTTATTCTTTTTTCCTTTCTCTTTCCTTCCTTCCTTCCTTCCTTCCTTCCTTCCTTCCTTTCTGTTGTTGTTGTTTTTGAGCATTATGTCCCAGAACCTAAATCACATGCTACTTTTTAAAGAAAGAGTTTCTGGGAATCGAGTAGTAAATAGGCCCAAGTCAGACTTAAAGTGGATACTTTAAGATCATAGACCTACTCAGTAGTTGCTTCCTGAACAGCCAGGATTCTAATTAAAATTGGAATACTTAGGAGTTGGGACAGTTCTACGAATGTCTTATCTATGAATTTGAAGTATTGTCATACAAGGCAAAGTATCAACTCAAAATGGCGTGCCAACTTTACTTAAACCAAGGTAGCGTGACAGTCTGTGTTTGCCTAAGAAAGACAAATAGGAAGCTATCTATTTGATGGGAGTGAGGAGACAGATGATAAGAAAGTGTCTTACATGGTTATAGTTGCTAAGAAAACTAATAATCTGTAATTGACAAGCTACATTTATGACAGGGAATGACACAATTCCAACCCTGGTTTAAAGATATATGAACTAGAAGAACCAAAGGCATCAATGCCAGTTTTAGTTTAACTGTAGGACGATGGGTAGATATTATACTCAAAGTGAGAGTAGAGTCAAAGGGAAAAACAGAGACATGGATAAAATGAATGAAAATAATTCCTATTCTTCTTTTCTGTTCTCTTCTGAAATTCCTTGGATTGGTGGCCACCTATCTATATACCTACATACATTAGTGAGTGCAATTTGCTTTACTCTACTAATTAGCCCAAAGCTGTAGCCTCCCCCAGCCTTGAGCAGGCTGGCTAAGACCTTGCTACCACTGAGAATGAGACCACTTGGAGTGAAGCCTTCCCACCTAGATGGTTCTATTGTTCTGTTACCTGTGCTGTTCTTCCCCAAGACACTGCTACCTGCTGAGTGATTCCTGAGAGAGCAGCCAACCCAGTGATTGATACCTTCTTGCCAAAATAGTGCTGTCAAACAAATTGCTTATAGGCTGGGAGGACCCAGTTCATGTGGCTATGGGTGGCCACAGTTTGTCGTCCCAATGTGGATTCTGAATACGGCAGGATCAACTGAGGGAACACTGTATTAAGTGGAGCTCCACAAGAAGGGAAAAACTAGAAGATTGTATCTGGCACAGTAAGGAACAGGTATTCGTGCTAGAGCTGGCTTCAAACTTCATCTTTTTAAAAATTGCTGCTGTAGGTGCGATAGGATACGGGCTAAGTTGGGACAGTGTTGACCCATTGCTGCTTCCACTTAGGGGTTGACAACAGGAAATGGGAATAGAAAATTCTAAACAGGCATTTGTCCGCAGCCTTCAAGAACTGCTTCAGGTGAGAGGAGTAGGGTTTGAAGAACGATTGTTAGAAGATTTTTCAGATCAGATAGATTCTTGCTGCCTATCAGAGGAGAAAAAAACTTTAGATAAGAGAACTTGGGAGAGAATTGGAGAAGCTCTGAGAAACACCCAGGCAGATGATTTCACCCTCTGCCTCTGGGCACTCGTAAAATATGCTATTAATGAAGAAACCTCACAGGTGTCAGATAGTGCCCAGGCAGAGCTTGAAGAATCTCAGGAAGAATGCCTGCCAGAGAGGACCTTCTCAAAAAAGGGCCCTCTCAACCCTAAATTAGAAAAATATAGTGCTACATCCACTCCAGTAGTGGCTTGTGTGACAGGTTTAAAAGCCTGGAAGCGGACATGAGGCAAAGAGTTTCAAGGAAACTTAACCTCTTGGAATCTTGGCATTCCCATAGCTAGAATGCCCCAGATTTGTCCCTGCAATATTGTGGAGGATCTTGCATACTTTCTTACAGTATTTTACTAGATAAGAGTTAGAAATTTCAGGGCAAGCTTAGCAAAGCATACTTAGAATCTTCATCACATCCAGATACAGCACTCCCTTGTGTTTATGTCCATTTGTCAATCTTGCCACCTCCATGACCACCTGCCGGAATCCCAATTCCCACGGGTTGAGGGGGGCTGACTGAGCCCAGTCCATGGTAGAATGACGCTCGAAGAGGTACTCCTAGACAGGTAAGACTTTATCTCTTTTTCTTCTTTTTGTTCTTTATTTCTCAGGCATGGATAGGATCATGTCTTGGTGCTACAGACCAACTGATAAAGGCTCATCAGTTTGAGGGTGATGAGTATGCTTTACCATGGGGCGGTCTGACATTAAAATATGTTTAGATGTCTCACCAACCATAGAAAAGGCTGACTTAGCAATGAAGGGAGAGAAACTAAGCGCCAATTTTAAGAACACCCGTGAGAATGAAAAGTGTTCTCAGGGGAATAAAGCTGCATGTTTTGGTTGGAAAAACTGGGACACCTGAGGAAGGATTGCAAAAATCCCTCTGGAAACCTTCCTCTAGGTCTCTGCTCATGCTGTGGTGAAGAGGACCTTGGAGAAATGAATGTAAATCAAAGTCCCAAGAAATGGGACTCCAACATAGGCGCGGGCCGGCGTGTCCTCGGGCTAGAGTGCTGGAGTCCGAACGTTCGAGGTGTTGATCAGCCCAGGGAAAATTAAAAATGGGTGATATTGAAAAAGGCAAGAAGTGTGCTTTTGTTCAGAAGTGTGCCCAGTGCCACACTGAAAAAAAAGGGAGGCAAGCATAAGACTGGAGCAAATCTCCATGGTGTGTTTGGACAGAAGACAGGCCAGGATGATGGATTCTCTTACACAGATGCCAACCAGAGCGAAGGCATCACCTGGGGAGGGGATACCCTGATGGAGTATTTGGAGAACCCCAAAAAGTACATCCCTGGAGCGAGAATGATCTTCGCTGGAATTAAGAAGGGAGACAGGGCAGACCTAATAGCTTATCTTTAAAAGGCTATTAATGAGTAATTCCACTGCTATATTTATTACAAAACCTGTCTCATGGCTTTTAATGTATACCATAATTAAATTCATACAGCAAATTCAGGTCTTGAATGGCTAACAATTTTCTTGTTGGACAGCCCTGATTTAAGTAAAACTGACTTGTCATAAAGTGGATACGGTCTTTTTTAAAGCCACGATTCCAGTTGTATACATGTTATCACTGCTCTCCCTTTCTCAAGATAAGATTGGACTTAATTAGTAATGTTTTACTTTCCATAAACATGAGCATGCCGCTTCAAATCTATTTAATGGTTTTATACTTAGATTTATATAACTGGGCATATGAATATGTTTAAACACTGGGAAAATTCTATCACTGTCTCAGAAACAAGAAGACTCACCTGTGTTTCAGTTTGTGTTCACTGTCCTCTTACAGGCCTTGGCTAACCACAGGGAGGCAATTGTCTATTCTTGAGAGTGCACTTTTAATTAGAATCCCCTGCATCAAGGATACTGCCTTTTGCTATTGAAAGGCATTTACTGTGGTTTATGTATGATATCAAATAAA
>NC_034600.1:21598063-21613741 GCF_900095145.1 Mus pahari
GATGTCCTGTTAATTCTCTCTGGCCCCTACAGGAGAAGTTCTCTACCCTCTTTGTATTGTCTGTGTTTGGTATACCAATCTGTCCACGTTCAATACATGTATGTTTTTGTTTCATTGTCTGAATGACTGACTGTTCTATGTTTCATGTTGAAAAGAAAGGGAAAAAATGGTTAAAACTTTATCTGTTGATTCAGTCTCAGTTTGCACAAGGGAGGCTGAGAGTGGCTCTGCAACTTAGCCAAAAATCAAGCACAGCAGGAGAGACCCTGCTGAAAAACTGTTTTTAAAAAGGAGTCTGCAACCTCCTAGTTCTAAAGCAAATAAGCTGATAGTTGTTTTTGCCTAGAAAATTCTCTATCATTGTGATTATTGTGTTTGGCAAATGACAAAGTGATTTTTATCTTGAAATTATAGCTAGAAAAACTAAAATTCTTTGATTGGTATAAATATATAGGATTAGCATAGCTGCTTCATTTGGTTTTTGACTAGTCTTAAAGGCATAAATATGCTCTGCATGTCTTGGTCATGGAGTATTGTCTTATAAGTTATTGGATATGATTAAAAAGCTGTAACATTGATAATAAGAAAGTTAGCTTTAAATTGGTAATTCAGAGTTGGTGTCATTTTAAACAACACGTAGCATAAACCAGCCCAAGAAACTAGGCCTCTAAGGATAATTCTAATTGAGATAATATTTAATGTGATTCTTATCCTAGAAACTAGACTTATAAGAAATAAGATTCAAAACAATGTGTCTTTAATAAAATATTAAAATCTACTCTGTCATGCATTCATGAATTGGCAGCCAAACTTTGTAATATGATAGTGATGTTTCAAATATTGATTTTAAAGATGATAAATTGTTTAAAATTGGGTTTTGCTTCCCAAAGTTGTAGATATATTCTAAGATTTCAAAAGAAATTTAAAAATTCTAGAATCTATCCTCACTGCAAGAGGGGCAAAGCTCAGAACAGCCTTGGTGAGGTTTGTGTGGCATTTCTTTTGTTTTGCAAACTGTGCCTAAGGAAGTTTTTAAAACTTCACCTCTCCCTGCATTCAGGGGAATTTCTTTTTAGCTAAAACAACATTATTGCAAATCTGTGCAAATGTTGTTTTAAATAAAGTTTAAATTTAAGATGTAAGACTTATAAAGGCATTACAAGCTGGCTTGCCTACTTCATATAAAATTATAAAGTTTGGTTTTTCATTTGCATCCTGATAATTATAAAGGGTTTGCTTCTAGTGAGCTTGTGATCACTGGAAAATTTTGCCCCTAGGTATGGCTAATAGCCTTACATTATGTAAGAAATTTTTATTGTCTCCGCTTCAGTGCAAGTAGCTAAGACTTTGAATCTTTCAGTGTATTGTTTCTTAAATGAAAAGAAATTTATTAACAAATGCCTCTAAAGAAAAATTTACTTCAAATCTTTGCTTTCACATAATGAACTTTAAAATTCTGGGGAGTAGATATTGCTCCATAAAAGAGAATCAGAGGCAATATCTTTTTAATATGTAGGGTCTCAGTTTTATCCTAGAAAAATTGTGGTACAGAAAATTTAAGAAAGAAATGATGATTTGCTTACTTCAAATTATTTTCAAATGCTTCTAAGAGATGTTAATTGGATAAGACCTCACCTTAAACTCCTACAGAACTTAAGCCTTTGTTAGGTGCTATCAAGTGAGATTCAAATTAACTGGTGAGAAACAAAAAGGCTTTGCAGAAAATAGAGAAAGACTCTGTGATCAGTTGTTATCAATTATAACCAATGGTAACCAAATATTAGCTCCTTATTCTAGTTAATGTTATGAGCCCACAACAATTCTTTGACAAAGAAAACATTAATGTAGAATCATCTTCTGTCATCTACAAGTAAAGTTTTAACATCCTATTGCAATGCTAAAATTTAGATGCCAAAAAACTCCTTGCTGAGTGAGTGTCTTAAAATATTCTACAACTAGGCAAACTTATACATAGGTGAAGTGAAAGGATCCACTTATTGGCACATGGCATGATCCTGTTTAGGTACTTAATATGGGGAAGAGGGCATGTTTATGTTTTTTCCCACAGAATGCTGCAGGAACATTCTAGCTTCCAGAATGATTTCTGTGACAGGCTGACCTATGAATTCCTGAGTGCCCTGACTGTGGTGACAGGAAAGCTGTACTGAGTGCACAGAGAAGGAAAAAGTGGGGAGAGCAGACACTTGCAAGGAAAATGAAGAAACTCTCCCTTTCTCGGCCACAGACTACAGCAACAAGAACCGACCTGGTACCGACTTAAAAACAATTAAAGAGAGCCAGGGGTGGTGGCATACGCCTTTAATCCCAGCACTCGGGAGGCAGAGGCAGGTGGATTTCTGAGGCCAGCCTGGTCTACAGAGTGAGTTCCAGGAGAGCCAGGACTACACAGAGAAACCCTGTCTCGAAAAAACCAAAAAAAAAAAAAAAACCAAAAAGCAAAAAACAAAAAAAAACCAAAAACAATTAAAGAAGCTGACTCGTGGGGCTAAGGGACTGCTACAGAGTATGGATAACATGCTTTTGTCAGAGACACTGTGTTTAGCCATTTAGACCAACTCCCCTATAGCGTGAATGCTTGTGTACCTTACTTGTACACTATATTGTTAGATCATTTTAACAGAGTTAAGATCACCAATCTTGGCAAGTCTTTTCATATTCATTGTTTAATTCTTGACAATTAACTAATTGTATAGATCCTAATTTAGATAAGGAATCTGCTGTTATGGTTTTGTTAAAGAGACCTGCTTATGTTTTGCTGCCTATAGAGTTAGGTTATGATCCTTGGTTTAAAAATTCAAGAATGCAAACTTGAAAAGGTTAAATGAGCTTATTAGACCACAGAGATTTGTTATAACTCTGATTTTAGGAATTACTGCTTTAATTGCAATTTTAACTTCTTTTACATTATCTACCACAGCCTTAGTTCAGCAGTTACATATTGCTTATTTTGTTAATGATATGCATAGGAATATTTCTGTAGCTTTGTCAGAGTTGCATACTATAGATAAAAAATTAGAGGCAAAAGTTAATGCTTTAGAAGAAGTAGTTGTAGCAATAGGACCGGCTATAGCAATTAAGTGCATTGAATCCCTTGGATTGGGTTCAATATATAATCCTGCTTGTATTATTATTGACATTATTATATTAGTAATTGTTATGTTTCCATTCATCTTTAGACTTCTTCTGAGATCTGTAGCTATGAAGAGGCAGGACATTCTGGAACTTCATCTAAATAATAAATGAACAAGGAGAGAATGGTACATCTACTCCAGTAGTGACTCGTGTGACAGGTTTAGAAGCCTGGAAGCAGTCACGAGACAAAGGGTTTCAAGGAAATTAGCCTCTTGGAATCTTGGCATTCCCATAGCTAGAATGCCCCAGATTTGTCCCTGCAATATTGTGGAGGGTCTTGCATGCTTTCTTACAGAGTATGGACAAGATGCTTTTGTCAGAGACATTGCAAGGTAAGAGTTAGAAATCTCAGGGCAAGCTTAGCAAAGTATACTTAGAATCTTCATTACTTCCAGATACAGCACTCCATTGTGTCTGTGTCCATTTGTCAATTCTCGCCAACTCCATGCCCACCTGCCAGAACCCCTAATTCCCACGGATTGATGGGGGTGTGTGACTGAGACCGGTCTGTGGCAATATAGAGATACTAATGATGAGCTAACATTAGACAAAGAAGATCACTCAGAAAAAGGAGCAGCCAAATATTTTGATGAAGATTGGCCACCTTGCAAACCTTCTGCTCCACCCATGGTCTCCACTATAGGAGATGCTGCTCAAATGGACATGCAACTAAGTAAATTAGAGTTTGAAATTAAGCTGCAGAAATTGACTAATGAGCTTTGGGAGCTAAGAAGGCTGTCAAATACAGGGAAGAACAACTATTATGAAATGTACCAATTGCTGATAGAAATAGCTGTGAGTCAGGCTCATGGGAAAGAGCAGGATACATCTGATGTGCTAGCCTTTCCTATATTTAAGATAACTGACCAGCGAAACAAGAGTCAGACAATACCAGAGTTTGGAGTTCAAGGTAATAAAGGAGATAAAAATATCTGTGGCACAATATGGCCCTATAGCTCCTTTTACACAAGCATTATTGGATACTGTCATGGAGTCAAATTTAACCCCCCCCCCCAAGATTGGAAGACTCTATGTAAGGTTTCTTTGTCAGAGGAGATTTCTTACTTTGGAGTTCTGTACAGTGAGAAGCCAGTAAGAAAACTGCCACTTTGAATGCTCAGACAGGTAACCCAAACTGGGATATTAACATGTTTTAGGAGAAGGTCAATATGAAGGCAATGCTAATCAGATTGGGTTTCCTGTTGGAGTGTAAGAGCAGATTACTATGGCTGCCCTCTGTGCTTGGAATCAGTTACCGTTACCAACTAAAGGGTATCTTGGTGGAAGTTTAGCAAGTATTTGGCAGGGTCCTGATGAGCTTTTCCAGGACTTTATGAATAGGTTATAAAAAGCAGCTAGTAGAATTCTTGGAGATTCTCAAACAGGAATACCTTTTGTTAAGCAATTGGCTTATGAGAATGTTAACACAGCATGTCACTCTGCTATTCATCCACACAAAGGACAAGCAGAATTAGCAGGGTATATCGATCTTTGTGCAAAGATTGGGTCTTCATATAATCAGGGCTTGGCCTTAGCTGCTGCTTTGTAAGGAACCACTGTGCAAGCAATGCTTACACAGAAATCAGGGAATAATGAATGTTTTAAGTGTGGAAGTTTGAAACATTTTAAATATGATTATCCTAGGAATAGAGGTGCCGAGAGTGGGCAATCAGGCCATGCTCTAGGAGTTTGTCCTCAATGCAGAAAGGGCAACCACTGGGCCAGGGAATATAAATCCAAGACAGATATTCAGGGCTGTCTGGTGTCCGGAAACAAGAAAAGGGGTCAGCCTCAGGCCCCAAGATACCCACAGCAGAAAGCTTATGGGGCCATGAAGCTGCTGCCCAGCCAAGGAAATTCATTTTTGAACTTATCAGGGCAACCCCAGGAAGTGCAGGATTGGACATCTGTTCCACCACCCATGCAGTATTAACCCCAGAAATGGGAGTTCAAATTCTGCCTACAGGAGTTTTTGGACCTCTACCTGCAGAAACTTGGGAATTTCTTTTAGAACAAAGCAGTTCTATTTTAAAAGGTCTGCAGATTTATCCAGGTTTTATAGATAATGATTATGAGGGAGAAATTAAAATCATGGCTGTTTCCCCTCATGGTGTTATAACTGTTTCTGCTAATCAAAGAATTACTCAACATATCTTAGTTCCCTTGCATCCACTACCATCCAGATTTGTTAAGAATGAGAGAGGACAGAGTGGCTTTGGTTCCTCTGATGTGTACTGGGTACAATCTATTACTAGCAAAAGACCTAACCTTAAATTAATAATTGAAGGAAAAAAAGCTTTGAAGGATTAATAGACACTGGAGCTGATGTAACAATTATTAGAGGACAAGATTGGCCTTCAACTTGGCCTTTGTCTTATATGCTTTCACACCTCCAAGGAATTGGTTATGCCAATAACCCAAAACAAAGCTCTAAATTGCTAACCTGGAGAGATGAGGAGGGCAATTCAGAACAAATTCAGCCTTATGTTATGTCAAATTTGCCTGTCACCCTATGGGGAAGAGATCTCTTGTCACAGATGTGCATTATAATGTGCAGTCCTAATGAGGCGGTAACTAAGTATATGCTAAGACTAGGATTTTTGCCTGGTCAAGGGCTAGGAAAGGATGGACAAGGTATTAAGACTTTTGAAGGTCCTAAGCCTCATTCTAACATGAGAGGCTTGGGGTATTTTCTGTAATGGCCACTATCTTGCCTGCATCCCATGCTGATAAAATTCAATGGCTTAATAATATTCCTGTGTGGGTTGATCAGTGGTCTTTACCTAAAGAAAATAGAAGCCTCCTCTTTGCTAGTGCAGGAGAAATTAGAGGCAGGGTATTCAGTAGAATCTCAGTCTCTTTGGAATACTCCAATATTTGTTATCAGGAAAAAATCTGGTAAATGGAGATTGTTACAAGATCTAAGAAAGGTTAATGAAACCATGGTAACTATGGGAGCTATACAACCTGGGCTTCTGTCTCTGGTAACCATTCCTAAAGGATATTATAAAATTGTGGTAGATTTGAAAAATTGTTTCTTTACTATTCCTTTGCACCCTGAGGATTGTGAAAGATTTGCTTTCAGTGTTCCTTCTATTAATTTTAAGGAACTTATGAAAAGGTATCAATGGACAATTCTTCCACAGGGCATGGCTAATAGTCCTACCTCATGTCAAAAGTTTGTGGCACAAGACATTCAGCCTGTAAGACAACAATGGCCTATGATATACATAGTTTATTACACAGATGATGTCTTAATAGCAGGAAAAGATCCTCAGGAATTGCTTTTATGTTATAGAGATTTACAACAGGCCTTAGCTGATAAAGGACTGCAAATAGCTCCTGAGAAGGTACAGACTCAGGATCCTTATAATTATTTGGGTTTTAGACTTACAGATCAAGCCATTTTTCCCCAGAAGATAGTTATTCGCAGGGACAGCTTAAAATTTAAAGGATTCTCAAAAATTGTTAGGTGATATTAATTGGCTTCACCCCTATTTAAAACTTACTACAGGAGAATTGAAACATTTATTTGATAATCTTAAAGGGAGTTCTAATCCTTCCTCCCCTAGATCTTTAACCTCAGAAGGATTGATGGCCTTACAACAAGTAGAAAGAGCTATTGAAGAACAATTTGTTACTTATATAGATTACTCTTTGCCTTTACATCTGTTAATTTTTAATCTGATTCAGATGCCTACAGGATTGTTGTGGCAAAGGGCTCCTCTAATGTAGATACATTTGAGGATATCTCCTAAACATTATATCCTGCCATATAATGAAGTGGTAGCCCAGATGATTATACTTGGAAGAAAGCAGGCACTAACTTATTTTGGCAAAGAGCCAGACATCATTGTTCAGACTTATAGTGTAGATCAAGATACTTGGCTGAAGCAGCACAGTACAGATTGGTTGCTTGCTCAAATAGGATTTATAGGAACTATAGATAATCATTATCCTCAAGATAGGTTGATAAAATTTTTAAATGTACATGAGGTGATATTTCCTAATATGACCTCTTTACAGCCTTTGTATAATGCTCTTTTCATTTTTTTCTGACAGTTCCTCTACAGGGTGAGCTGAATATCTTATGAATTACCAATGGGTAGTGATAGAGATTCCTGGCCTCTCAGCTCAGTTAGCAGAGCTGACAGCAGTATTGGATGTTTTTCAATCTGTGAATGATGCTTTTAATATTTTTACTGATAGCTTATATGTGGCACAATCAATTCCCGTATTGGAGACTTGTGGTACATTTAATTTTAATATTGCCAGCAGGATCTCTGATTTCACAATTGCAAAACATCATTCTTGCTCAAAAAAAAAAAAAAAACACAGTTTTATATTGGTCATATGAGAGCTCATTCTGGTCTTCCTGGACTTTAGCTGCAGGCAATGATTGCATTGTCAGAGCTCTAATAGGAAAGGCCTTGGTTTCAGATCCTGTTGCACTGGCTAGGTGTGATCATAATAAATTTCATCTCTCTAGCCATACCTTAAGGCTACAACATAAGGTCACTGAGGAGCAAGCAAGAATGATTGTAAAACAATACCCTAACTGCCTTACATTATCTCCAGTTCCTCATTTAGGGGTTAATCCATGAGACCTTATGCTCAATCATATTTGGCAAATGGATGTAACTTATGCAGAATTTGGAAAATTAAAATATATACACATTTGTATTGACACTTGTTCAGGATTTCTTTTTGCTTCTCTACATATGGGAGAGGCCTTTAGAAATGTAATTGATCATTTCTTTCAAGCCTTTAATGCTATGGGATTGCCTAAAGTAATTAAGACAGATAATGGGTCATCGTATACTAACAACAATTTTATTTCATTTTGTTAGGAATTTGGTATCAGATATAAAACTGGAATTCCTTATAACCCAATGGGACAAGGAATTGTTGAACCTGCTCATCATACTCTGAAAAATTGGCTTTTAAAAACAAAACTGGGGCAATTATACCCCCAAGATCACCAAAAGCACATCTTGCTTTTGTCTTATTTGCTTTAAATTTTTTGCAAACTAATGTTAAAGGTCAGTCTGCATCGGATCTCCACTGGCATCCAGTTACTTCCAGTTCTTATGCCATGGTTAAGTGGCAGGACCCATTAACTAACATGTGGAATGGGCCAGACCCTGTTTTCATTTGGGGGAAGAGGTTCTGTCCGTGTTTTTTCAAAAAAAGAAGCTGCCTGAAAGATGGGTTTGTCAAGTGGACACACACCCTGAATCTTCTAATATGTATGATTCCAAGCTTGATGATGACTAAAAATCTTTATTTAGCCAAAAGCATTAATTTGGAGCACAGCCTCCACTTTCAGAGAATTAACAGCCTTTCTGTGCATTCTCAAAGTCAACTCCCCCACACTGGGAGGCCAGAGTTTGAGCTTGATCATTGCTAATTTGCAACTGAATAGAGTACCTGGACTTCCCCAAAGAAGTCTTTATCCTGTTGGTTTTCAACTCTCTGCTTTGAATTTCAAGCAGGACAGTCACCACCCTATAGCCTGTCTTCTGCAAACTTGCAGCCTAGTCTCCAACAAGCTCAGGTGGCAGAAATTCATCGATATGAAAAAAACATTGAGTATATATTGTGGCTTTGGTCTGATTGGGAATAAGGTGTGCTATGAGGGGCAGTTAGTCAATGATGGGCAACTAGATTTCTGAACTATATCAATCTAAGACAGAGGTATGTGCCAAAAGGCCGTGGTTTATTTATAATACACCACAGAGTCATGTTTGTGCAAAATAAACACAAGCAGTTGTTATATACCTCCTCGACGGATAACAATAGTTCATAGAAAATCTAGTCCCAAGCCAGGCATGGCCGCCAGCCACCATAATTCCCTGGCAGGACCATGGAGCATAAATAAATTTTATGTCCCTGTCCAAATAAATAATTTTTATTATATATTTAGGGAGGAATTGTAGCCTCCCCCAACCTTGAGCAGGCTGACTCAGACCTTGCTGCCACTGAGAATGAGACCACCTGGGGTGGAGCCTTCCCACCTAGATGGTTCTATTGTTCTGTCACCTGTGCTGTTCTTCTCCAAGACACTGCTACCTGCTGAGAGATTCCTGACAGATTCCTGAGACAGCAGGCAACCCAGTGATTAATACCTTCTTGCCAAAATAGTGCTGTCAGACAAATTGCTTATAGGCTGGCTACAGGCATCAAGAGTGGATCTGCAGGAGATAGGCTTTCCCCCTATATAAGCACAGATTTTTAGTAAACATTGGGCTTTGATCAGCATTTGTCTTGGCCTTGTCTCTTTTCTTGCCATTTATTCTCTTTTTAGCCCCAGCCTGCTTTTCAGGAGGACTTGGTTCATGTGGTCGCAGGAAGCCACACAAAACTAATCTTATTCCAAGATGAACAATCACAGAATATTTAATCAGATAACTGAGTGCATTATGGCCCAGTCAAGTTCACAGTAAAGAACATTATTGCATCATTAGTCTATAAGCTTTCACCACCCCTCAGAAGATAGTATGGGTAGCCACAAAATATCCCTGTTTTATTCCTCATAAAGTGGGAAATATTGGAAAATGAAGTGCATTCAACCAAAGTCTAGACTTCTGCTTCTATGGTACATTCACAGGAGCAAACTACCATAGACTGAGAAACATGATACATGATTACTAGTCCAGAGAGCACGTTCTTTTATTTATGAATGTGTTTAGGGTTGTAACTTATCCATTCTTTGCCATAGCCTGTGGGAACCTTGGTGGACATCCTGTAAAAATGGAACTAATTTACTATATTGATGACATCTTTGTATTAGACCACATTTGCAGATTTTAGAAAATTTATCAGCAATTATAAGATAAATGTGCTCAAGACATAAACATTACAGAGATTCAGGGATATGTCATCAGTGAAGTTTTTTGGATCCAGTGATTTAAGGAATAACTGCATGTCTCAAAGGAAAGGATAGACTATTTCATATTAAATATTCTATATTAAAAAGCAACCACAACACCTGCTGTCTTACTCTTGGCATACAGGCAGAACATTTTAAATGTGGGATGCTGCTTTGACTCATTGATTGAGTGCTTTGGCAAGCTGCCACATTTGTGTAGCACCTAGAGCAGTACATTCTACAGCAGATCGAGGGAATGATGCAAGAATCCTGTAAAGGAACAGCTGCACTAGTACTCTAAGGATATATATAGCATCAGCAAGGAGTGATTAACCTTTTAATGCCATTCAAAAGGCATCGGAGTATACTCCTTGATCTACAAAGTAATTATGTAGCCATAACCACACATTTGAGCCCTTTGCAAGCTTAGTTCTATCAAGTACACTATGACTGATGTCAAATAAGACCTGCAGGAAATGGAAAACACATGATTGGCGTACGCAGGGCCATAAGACAAACTAAGCTCACAATTCAGTATTTTACATTGCTACATCTTTCACTGTGGTTGTAACTATGTTTTCTATCTGTTCATACTTAAGACCACATGACTCTGGGTGTGCATGTGCATATTTGTATACATGTACTCATTCCTAACTGACTGAAGCAGAAATATCAAAATTGCCTCATAAATGACTTGAGTTGGTATATGGTCTTAGATCAACAGCAGATTATATGGCTGAAGGTCCCAGCTTAGAGTGGCTCTGAAATATAAGAGTGATATCTCTTTGTGTCTCTACATTCTGTGGTTTAGAATTCATAGCAACAGATTCTAAATGCTGTCATGTTGGGGCCTCTCAAATTTACATGCAATTCACACGGCTTCTCTGAACACCACTTTTCTATGCCATTGGCTAGTAACTCCCTCCCCCCATACTTTGAAGGAACAAAAGCTAGTAGTGATTTCAGATTTAATATGTCAAAAATCAAACTCTTCTTTTTCTAAAAAATCTCATACTCGGCATTCAACCTTCCTACCCTAATAAATGAAAACCCTATTTTTCAGTTATTTAATATAAAACTTCAGAATAAGCCTTTATAGTAAATTTTGCTATCTTTAATGTGTATGCAAATCGCAAATCTTTGTATATTTCCCTTCTACATGTAACCCAGATCCATTCATTTCCTTGTCTCATTACTGCATCCATGCCATCCTTGTCTTTTAACTGAATCAATCAAATAGTATTGATGAATCTCTTCCTCTGTTTTCCTGGTAGGGTCATTTGAATGAAAATGACCCCTACAGGCATGCTTAGTACCTAGTTGATGAACTGTTTGGAAAGGATTAGAAGGTGTGGGCTTGTTGGAGGTGGTATGTCACTGAAAATGAATTTGAGGTTAAAAAAAAAAAATCACACAACAAACCCAGTCTTTCTGTATCTGTCTCTCTCTGTCCCTCTCTGTGTCTCTTATTGCTGCATGTGAATCAGGGTGTTATGGCTGCTGCTTCCTGCCTTATTGAAAATGAACTAATCCTTTAAACTGTAAGCAAGTCACCAATTAAATGCTTTTTCAAAAAGTATATGAGTCACCTTGGACATGATGTTCTTTTCACAATAAAACAGTAACTATGATGCCCACCTCCAATTAATTCTTCATGTATATATTAGAGTGATCTTTCTGAATTATAAGTCAGCATCTCTCTCCTCCACTCAGAGTAACGTCAATGACCTTGAACATCTAAGCCTTGGTTTTTTTTCTTATTCAAAATTTTAATATTTTTTGAATGAAGTTCTTATACAAATATTGTTTTTCATCATTTTCAATTTTTCTCTTCCCCTAACAACTTCTCTTACATTCTTGCTTCCTCTCAGATTTGAGAGTTCTTATTCTTCAATATAGTCATATGCACATATCTTGTTCTCACAATGACTGAAAAAAATCCTAATAACTGGTGTTTACCTATGTCCATTTCTTTCTTCTATGTCTTTGTTTTGTTCCCTCTACTCTAGAAAAATGCTTTTCCCCATTTATCCAACATAGTAACCATGTTTTGCCTTACACTAGCTTCTTTGTAGCCTTGCTATTATCTATTTTGTATCTGTATGTAACCAATCACCTCATAGCCATGACCTTTTCCTTAAATGTCACAGCCTTTGTTTGTGACAATCATTGAAATTATCCTCATGGGCAGGCCTGAAAATGTTATTTTCTTAAAACTCATAAATATATTTTATGATTTAGTTCAATTAATCATTAAAATATTTTGGAAATAATGTCTTGAGAACCTGATGAAGCATTTATTCCTTATTTCAAACAGCAATTAAATTGGTTATTGCAGAATAGTGATATTCGGCCTATTGCAAAGTGGATATTAGCCCAGAAACCTAGAATACCCAAGATACAATCTCCAAAACACAAGAAAATCAAGAATAAGGAAGACCAACACATGGATACTTCATTCCTCCCTAAAATAAGGAATAAAATACCCATGAAAGAAGTGGCAGAGACAAAGTTTGGAGCTAAGATGAAAGGATGGACCCACCATCCAGAGACTGCCCCACCTGGGGGTCCATCCCATAATCAGCCACCAAACGCAGACACTATTGCATATGCCAGCAAGATCTTGCTGAAAGGACACTGTGAGGCTATGCCAATGCCTGGCAAATATAGAAGTGGATGCTCACAGTCATCTATAGGCTAGAACACAGAGACCCCAATGGAGAAGCTAGAGAAATTACCCAAGGAAATGAAGGGGTCTGCAACCCTATAGGTAGAACAATATGGATTAATCAGTACCCCCAGAGCTCGTGTCTCTAGTTGCATATATAGCAGAAGATGGCCTAGTTAGCCATCATTGGAAAGAGATACCCCTTGGTCTTGCAAACTTTATATGCCCCATACAGGGGAATGGCAGGGCAAAGAAGTGGGAGTGGGTGGGCAGGGGAGCAGGGTGGGGGGATGGTATAGGGGACATTCGGGATAGCATTTGAAATGTAAATGAAGAAAATATTTAATAAAATAATTTTTTATATCCATTATATACAAAGAGCTCAAGAAACTGGACTCCAAAAACTCAAATAAACCCATTAAAAAATGGGGTACAGAGCTAAATAAAGAACTCTCAACTGAGGAATATCGAATGGTTGAGAAACACCTGAAAAAATGTTCAACATCCTTAGCCATCAGGGAAATGCAAATCAAAACAACCCTGAGATTCCATCTCACACCAGTCAGAATGGCCAAGATTAAAGATTCAGGTGACAGCAGATGCTGGCGAGGTTGTGGAGAAATAGGAACACTCCTCCATTGCTGGTGGGATTGCAAGCTTGTTCAACCACTCTGGAAATCAGTCTGGTGGTTCCTCAGAAAATTAGACATAGTACCTGCTTGTGGACGTTGTACATCGTGGTGCGGAGCCTAGTGCGCACCACGATGTACAACGTCCACAAGCAGGAAACTGTGGTGCATTTACACAATGGAGTACTACTCAGCTATTAAAAACAATGAATTTATGAAATTCTTGGGCAAATGGATGTATTTGGAGGATATCATCCTTAGTGAGGTAACCCAATCACAAAAGAAGTCACTAGATATGTACTCACTGATAAGCGGATATTAGCCCAGAAACTTGGAATATCCAAGTCACATTAAGGAAAACAGAAGAAAATCAAGAAGGATGACCATTTGTGGATACTTCATTCCTCCTTAGAATAAGGAACATAACTCTCATGAAAGGTTATAGGTACAGAGACAAAATTTAGAGCTAAGATGAAAGGATGGACTATCCAGAGACTACCCCATNNGNGANTCCATCCCATCATCAGCCACCAAACCTAGATACTAATGCTCATGCCAGCAAGATACTGCTGAAGGGACCCTGATATTGCGGCCTCTTGTGAGGCTATGCCAGTGCCTGGTAAACACCGAAATGGATGCTCACAGCCAGCTACTGGATGGAACACAGGGTCCCCAATGGAGGAACTAGAGAAAATACCCAAGTACCTGAAGGGAGCTGCAACCCTGTAGGTGGAACAACAACAGGAACTAACCATTACCCCCGGGGTTTGTGTTTCTAGCTGCATATGTAGCAGAAGATGACCTAATCGGCCATCAGTGGGAATAGAGGCTCCTTGGTCTTCCAAACTCTATATGACCTAGCACAAGGCAAGGCCTGGGCCAAGTAGTGGGAGTGGGTGGGTAGGGGAGCAGNGGCNGGGGGAGGGGTATGGGAAACTTTCGGGATAGCATTTGAAATGTAAATAAAGAAAATAATAATAATAAAAAAAAGAAATGTAAATGAAGAAAATATCTAATAAAATAATTTTTTAAAAAAGGAAGACTCCAATCTTTATTGTCAGGATGTCAGCACTCCAATATGAAATATCAAACAGGAATCTATTGTAGCATCCAGGCTAATCAGCAAACACCAAATACAAATCAGCAACAGTGACTTAATCCAGAAGAAACTGTGAGGCTCCAAACCAGCATGAGTCTACAGCAATGGCAAGAAGCAGCCAGAATATCATGAGAAGTTCTTTACATGTTATTCTCTATGTAGCCACAACAAGTGAATATCAGTAGTGCAGTGCAAGGTGAACCAATGCAAAAGCCTTCTACCACTGTCTGTGGGGTTATCTTTATAACCTTTCTAAACATTGTGCATCGTCTCATGTATCTGCTAAAGAAAATATCCTTTCACATGTCTGCTTCAGCAAAACATCCTCTCATCTGTGTTTACTTCAGGAAAACATCCTCTCATCTGTCTGCTTCAACAAAACATCCCATGACATAACAGAATCTCTAAATTAACCAGAAAGTTCCACTTCATTGTAGTGTTCCATAGGGGTTGTAACTGCATAGAGCTGGTGTCTGCTGCCATCATTTGGAAGCTTACATAGTGCCTTCTAGTACCATGAAACTAGCCTTCGGGTAGGAGGCTTTCAGTCAGATCCAGCTCAGATCCTCTGGGTCCTCTCTCTGAAGTGCATAGTGTGTTCAGCAAGAGAGACTTACTTCCATCTCTGAGGAACAACCAAGGGCAACAATGAGAAAGAATGGTTTGGGAGGATCTTTAGACAACCCTGATCAATATCGAATTTACATAGATAGAGATGACAGTAGAGAACGTGGAGAAGTATGGGGTAGGAAGTGAATATAATCAAAATAGTTGTATAAATTTTTCAAAGAATTAATAAATAATTACTGTAATAGTACTTCAAAATTTGCAAAGAATAATGCATTCTGTGAATTTACTAAAGAGCATGACTCTAAGTGTTCTTACCTAAGTGTTTCACCTAAGTGTTCTTTTCAAAGAAAATTTTGAGAATATAATTGAAATTCAACATTTCTCCCTTCCTTTTCTTCCCTTGAAGCCCTCTGATATACCCTTCCATGTTTGCCTTCAAATTCACAGCCTATTCTTTCATTATTTGTCTGTAATTGAAGATCCAGAAATGAATCCACACACCTGTGGTCACTTGATTTTTGACAAGGGAGCTAAAACCATCCAGTGGAAAAAAAGACAGCATTTTCAACAAATGGTGCTGGCACAACTGGCAGCTATCATGTAGAAGAATGAGAATTGATCCATTCTTATCTCCTTGTACAAAGCTCAAGTCTAAGTGGATCAAAGACCAGAGACACTGAAATTGATA
>NC_034600.1:21615183-21619784 GCF_900095145.1 Mus pahari
AAGATTCTGCTGAAGGGACCCTGATATAGCGGCCTCTTGTGAAGCTATGCCAGTGCCTGCCAAACACCGAAGTGGATGCTCACAGCCAGCTATTGGATGGAACACAGGGTCCCCAATGGAGGAGCTAGAGAAAGTACCCAAGGAGCTGAAGGATGCTGCAACCCTGTAGGTGGAACAACAATATGAACTAACCAGTACCCCCTGAGCTTGTGTCTCTAGCTGCATATGTAGCAGAAGATGGGCTAGTCGGCCATCACTAGGAAGAGAGGACCCTTGGTCTTGCAAACTTTATATGACCCAGCACAAGGGAAGGCCTGGGCCAAGTAGTATGAGTGGATGGGTAGGGGAGCAGGGGCAGGGCGGGGGGTATAGGGAACTTTCAGGATAGCATTTGTAATGTAAATAAAGAAAATAATAATAATAATAATAATAATAATAATAATAATAATAATAAATTAAAAAAATTATTTGTCTGTGTTTGTTTGTTTTGGGTTTCTTTTTTTGGGGGGGTGGGGTGTTGTTTTTCCAAGACATGGTTTCTCTGTGTATCCCTGGCTGTCTTGGAACTCACTCTGTAGTCCAGGCTGGCCTCCAACTAAGAAATCCACCTGCCTCTGCCTCCTAAGTGCTGAGACTAAAGGCATGTGCCACCACTGCCTGGCCACTACTTGTTATTACATGAATATCTATATATGTATAACCACATATGTTCTTAAATATAACCTATCAGTTCTTATGTTAGCTCTACATATGTTTCAGTGTTTGTTGGCACTGGACAACCAAGAGTGTTATCTTCCTTGGGGAAGTACGCCTTTCCCACTCACAGTTTTCTTCAACTGCCTTTTGTTCTTTTTGTGGGGTTGGGGTCTTGTGGGTGTTTCCCCATCTAGTTTGGCATGCTGTACTGTGTGGGATTTTTTAAAATTAATTTAATTTTTACACTCCATATTCCATTTCCCACTCCACCCCTCCATCTACTTCCTGACTGCTCCACAGCTCACACCTCCTCACCAACCTACCTGTCTCCACGTATTTGTCCCCACCACCAACCCCAACCTTACTGCTAAACTCCCTGGGGCCTCCAGTCCCTTAAGGGTTAGGTGCATAATTTCTGAATGAACACAGACCTAGAAGTCCTCTACTGTAGGGGTGTTGAGGGCCTCATATCAGCTCGTGTGTGCTGTCTGTTTGGTGATTCAGTGTTTGAGAGATCTCAGGGGTCCAGATTAATTGAGACTGCTGGTAATCCTACAGGACTGCCCTTCTCCTCAGTTTTTTTCTGCCTTCCCTAATTCAACAACAGGGGTCAGCTGCTTCTGTCCATTGTTTGGGTGCAAATATCTGCTCCTGACTCTTTAGGCTGCTTGTTGGGTGTCTCCCCACCACTACTGCTTCCCATCCACTTCTTTCCCTCCAAGATCTCTCCCTCCATTCTCACTTGTAATTGTTTTCTTCTCCCTCCCAAATGGGACTGAGGCATCCTCACTCAGGAACTTCATCTTGTTGACCTTTTTGAGTTCTGTGGACTGTTTCTTGGGTATTCTGCACATTTTTTCTTTTGCTAATATTTACTTATTAGTGAGTACATACCATGTATGTTCTTTTGGGTCTGAGTTACCTCACTCAGGATGATATTTTCTAGTTCCATCCATTTGCCTGCAAAACTCAGGATGTCCTTGTTCTTAATAGCTGAGTAGTATTCCATTGTGTAAATGGACCACATTTTCTGTTTTCATTCTTCTGTCATGGGACATCTGGGTTGTTTCCAGCTTCTGGCTATCACAAATAAGGCCACTATGAGCATATGAACACATGCCCATGTGGCATGGTGGGGTTTCATTTGGGTATATTCTAAAGAATGGTACAGCAATACCACTTTTCATAAGTTTTAAACCATGTGCCAAATCACAGTTACTAGAATTGATAATCTTTATACCATTTTTTGAGTAATAAATGCTTTATTCAAAGAAAATAAAACATACATGTTACTGTCATTTTGCCTTTATTGATGCAAAGAGAAACAAGGTTACCCTTCAAATCTTAGTAACAGACCTTCCCTGTAGCTTAAGTATTATTCATAGTTATCACAGTTTAACAAATAATGAAAAAAAAATTGAAAAATAATGAAGAATATTTATCAATTAGAAAAATTAGATGTGGATTTAGAAAATGCAATACTTCTTTTGCAAGGTATTTTGCATTCCAGTACTCATTCTGGGGAAGACTGGTGGTCAAAATATGTGTAACCTGTATCTACATTCATTCCAAGTCAGTTTGTTTAACACACAATTATAACAAGAATGTTTGCTGCCTGTTCAGGCTATAATGAGTAAAAACATCATGCTTCTTTAACATTAATACCTAAATCCACCATGACTGCTGTGGACTGATTCTTTAGTACCCTTTCTTTCTTTCTTTCTTTCTTTCTTTCTTTCTTTCTTTCTTTCTTTCTTTCTTTCTTTCTTTTTTCAAATAGTAAGAGGAGTAGAGTAAAATTGTTCCACTTGCAAAATTTTTAGCATTGACAACACATGCTATTCCGAGATGAAGGATAGGGCCACATCCCAAAATACAGCTTTTCATACATAAGACCCACAGGACATAAATGAGTCAGAAACAAGAACTGTGGGATGGAATGACTATGTCAATGCTATCAATCTTAGCACTCAGGAAAGGTTCTTGTGACCATGTCTCAGCCTGAACCAGCTGGCCACAGATAGCATTCCAGTACCACACCTTTGAATGCCCATCTTCATTTTCCTTTGGGAGAAAATGGAAAACATGAACATATTTGCTTTCAGGGAAAGTGCAGTAAAAAGATAAGCAACATCCTATTTGGAGATGTTTCCAGCCTTCTTTGTTAAGCTTTCCTTTCTTTTCTTATTATGCGATTTTCCAGTTAATTTCCTTATCAAATATAATGAGTTAATTTCCTTATCAAATATAATAATAAAAGAAATGTATATAGAACCAATAGCCAACATCAAATTAAATGGAAAATAAAAGCAATCCCATTAAAATCCAGGACAAGACAAGTTTGCCCACTCTCTATCTATCTATTTAATATAGCACTAGAAGTTCTACCTAGATCAATTAGAAAACAAAAGGAGATTGAAGGGATACAATTGGAAACAAGGAAGTGAAGATATCACTATGTATGGATGATATGATAGTGTACACAGCGACCACAAGAAATCCACTGGAGAACTCCTACAGCTGATAAACAACTTCAGCAAAGTGGCTAGATATAAAATTAACATGAACAAATTAGTAGCCTTCCTTTATACAAATGATAAACAGGCAGAGAAAAAAATTAGAGAAACAACATCCTTCACAATAGCCACAAATCATATAAAATATCTTGGTGTAACTCTTACCAAGCAAGTGAAATATCTGTATAACAAGAACTCCAAATACATGAAAAAAGAGATCAATGAAGACCCGAGATGATGGAAAGATCTCCCATGTTCATAGATTGGTAGGATTAACATAGTGAAAGTGGCAATCTTACCAAAAGCAGTCTATAGGTTCAACCCAATCCCCATCAAAATTCCAACACAATTCTTCACAGACATGGGAAGAAAAATTCTCAACTTCATATGGGAAAACAGAAAAGCCTAGATAGCAAAAATAATCCTCAAAAATAAAAGAACTTCCAATGACTCACCATTCTTGACTTCAAGCTGTACTACAAAGCAATAGTGATTAAAACCACATGATATTGGTACAGAGACAGACAGGTCAATCAATGGAACAGAATTGAAGACCCAGAAATAAACCCATACACCTATGGATACTTGATCTTTGACAAAGGAGCCAAAACCATAGAGTGGGGGGCGGGGGAAGCATCTTCAATAAATGGTGCTGGTCTAACTGGTAGTCTTCATGAAGGATAATGAAACCACATCCATATTTACCACCTTGCACAAAGTTCAAGTCAAAGTGGATCAAGGACCTCAACATAAAACCAGATACGCTGAATCCAGTAGAAGAGAAAGTGGGAAAGAGGCTCAAACTCATTGGCACATGGGGACATTTCCTCAACAGAACACCAATGACCCAGGCTCTAAGATCAACAACTGATAAATGGGACCGATGAAATTGAAAACCTGGCATGACTGCACTCTGAGAAGCTTGACCAGCAGCTGACTGGGACAGATGTGTACACTTACACACAACCATTGGACTGAAGTCAAAGGTCAATGTGTTTGAATTAGGGGAAGGATTGAAGAAGTTGAAAGAAAGAGCAACCCTATAGGAAGACCAGCAGTCTCAACTAACCCAGACTCAAGGGAGCTCTCAGAGACTGAGCCACCAACCAGGAACACATATGGGCTGGTCCAAGACTCCTGGCTCATATATAGTTGAGATCTGTCTGGTCTGGCCGCAGTGGGAGAAGAGAGACTTGAGGCTCCAGGGATGGTGGAGACTGGGCGGCGGGGGGGGGGGGGGGGTTGCATAGAGCATACTCTAAGAGGTAAGAGAGAAGAGAAATGGAATGAGGAACTGTGGGAGGGGTAATAGAGAGTGGTTACAACTGAAATATAAATAAATAAAATAACAATAAAAATATTCATGTGTGTGTGTGTGTGTGTGTGTGT
>NC_034600.1:21619860-21642868 GCF_900095145.1 Mus pahari
TGTGTGTGTGTGTGTGTGTGTGTGTGTGTGTGTGTGTGTGTGTGTGTGCACTAGGTGATAATCTCAGTCATACAACCAGCCTTTAGAGTTCATGATCTTTGCTCCATATGATTCTGGGAGGTCAGAATTTGCCTTTCCTATTGTTCCAATACACTTTCTCAGGAGGCACATTGGTAGTTTGAATCATAACGTCCCTTGTAACTTGAAATTAGGTCAGTGGGTAAATCATGAACACCACATAGTCAGCAGCAGTGGTTTTCAAACTCCATAGCAGCAGGAGTTCTATTGGCTTTAAGCCAAACCCATCTAACACTCTCAGAGTAACATCATGAAACCAAGATTTCAAAAAATTCTCCAGTGTTTTCAAAGCAGAAAGCATCTTATAAGCTGCTGTATCCCTCAATACAAATGAAACCTACAAAGGGTTCATTAAACATACTTCTTTCTTTGTTTTTTACTACCAATAATAGGCATTTGCTCAGATCCCAAACACAAAAATCCTTCCACTCCACATCCAGGTTCCCACAGGAAAGCCTGCCCAAGTCAGACTGTTTTCTTTTAAAGTTAGGTATTTCATGTGAATAGAGCAAAGTTGGAACCTTGCTCTCTCAGATGAGCTCAGATACAAAGAAGTCCTATGAGCAAAGAGCACAGGTTACTTTTAGCATCTACATAAACTGTACCTGATAGAAGGTTTCACAGCTCACATGGGGCAACAAACCAACTGAACAACAACAAAAACAAAACAAAGCAAAACAACAAACGATCATATTTGGTCCTAGATGCTTATCTGACTTCCACCTCTCTTCTGTGAAAACTTGGTTTTGAGATGATTTATAACAAACCAGGTCTCCAAATTTCAGTGCAACCTAAAATCTGAAGATATTTGGGGAAAGTATCTTTAGTCATGACTCCCTTTTTTCTTTGTTCTGTTTTTATTCAAAATAGACTTTTTTCTCAGATAATATATCCTGACATTGGTTTCCCTTCCTCTGCTCCTCCAAGTTCCTCCCTACCTCCTCTTCTATCCAAATTCACCCCTTTCTGTAACTTAGTAGAAAACAAATAGGCTTCTAGGCGATCATAATAATAAAATAAAATGAAAGGAAATATAGTAAGATTAAACAGAAAACATAAATTCAAATCAGTGTTTAAAAAGGGCATAAATGTGCAAACCTTTCTCTTTCCATCTAATACTAGAGGTATATTTTCTAATTTTCTCTGGTAAGAAGGCATGGCCTCCATATTTAGAATGGAGTGAAAAAAGAACCAGAGAGATGATGACATAAAGTGTGATTGGGGAAACGTTATCACACAAAAGGGGGAAGTGCATTATTTTAAAAACAAACAGAGAATATATTTGTTTACTTTAATTTGAAAAAAGATGTTATAAATTCAAAGCCACACCTATTCGCCAGGGAAGAATGTCCAGTCCGTTGTTGGTAACTATAGCCAGTGAAACCCTTTTTCATTAGTTTAAGGACGGGGTGTTCAGGATGTATGTAATATTAGACCAATAAAGTCTCACCAACATGACCACCCAATATGAGCTGAACAAAGATGTTGTGGATGGTCCTGGTGCTGTCTGTATTTTGATGTTAATTACGCTTTCCCAGGAGGGGTTGTTTGGATCAGGAATGAGTCACTTCCTCAGGTGACTTCTTGTGAACCTTCCCCTGAATGAAAAAAGGGACCAATCACTGGGCGAGAAGGTAGGACTTCCGGGTTGGACAGAGGAAGAAAGGAAGCAGTAGAGAGTTAGGGGCTTTTTGGATGGGGATAGAGTAAGGACAAAATGTAGCTGCTAGAGACTCCTGATTTCGATGGTGGACCCGCCAGGATTCACCACCAGAGGATTTAGATTTAATAGGGCTTACAGGATTAGGATTCTGGTTATTGCACCCAGCGAATGAGTTAACATTGATTCTGAACTAAGTTTATGTGGTGTTTTCCTTCATGTGGTGGTTCGACTGGGTTCCAGAGAGAAAGATATGGTGGCAAAGCATGGGTTTGCCAGATGTGCACCACAAAAGGCCATGGGAATTTTGTAATTTGGGGCTGTCATGGAAGCGACCTGCCAGTGGGAATTTGGGGGGTTGGGTGGGGAGATTTTGGAGCTCTGAGTCAGAGAGTATCCACGAGAGATGAACGGACTGGCCATTTTCTGCCAGTGCATGGCCAGCTAGCCCACTGGGGCAGAGTGTAGCTGGGTGTTGCATGGGAACTTGCTGTTTCTTCTGTAATATTTCCTGCAACACAAAGATGACATCAATAAATACGTGTCTTAATAGGTTTGTTGAATTAAGGAAGGCAGAAAAAAGCTGAGGAGAAGGTGATCCTGAAGGAGGACCAGCAGTCTCAATTAATCTGGACCCCTGAGATCTCTCAAACACTGGACCACCAAACAGACAGCATACACCAGCCGATATGAGGCCCCCAACACACATACAGCAGAGGACTGCAGTGTTCATTCATAGATGATGCACCTAACCCTCAAGAGACTGAAGACCACAAGGAGTTTAGAAGTCAGGTTGGGTTAGGAGTGGAAACAGGGAAGTGGGGAGGAGGATGTGACGTGGAGCCGTAGGAGGGTAAATGGGAGGGGGAAATAAAATATGGAATGTAAAATAAATAAACTAATTAATTAAAAAAGAATATCATTCATCTAGTTTATTGTATCAAAATATATAAAATCATCAAAAATATAAGTAAGAAATCACACACACACACACACACAAAACCTTACAAAAAAACATAAAGGCCTAATAGGAAAACAAATATAGACAACTAAACTGTGTGGTAGGAACTTTCCTAAGGGTGTGGAAAATCTTTCAGGGAATAGCCAAAGTTATATAAGAAAGTGTGTGTGTGTGTGTGTGTGTGTGTGTGTGTGTGTGTGTGTGTGTGTGTATGTGTGTGTGTGTTGTGTGTGCATGTGTGTGTATGTGTTCTCTGTGTGTGTAGTGTATGTGTGTTTGTAAATGTATGTGTGTATGTGAATGTGTGCATGCATTTGCATGTCAATATTTCTCTGTAATTAATAAATTGGGACAGAATGTGTATATGTGAATTTTCTTTTTCCTAATAAAATCTTAAAAGTATTTTGCTTTTAAAAATGGATACTCTGGAAATTGGAAGGGTAGCCAATAGGATAATACCTACCTTATTAGGCTCCACTGATTGTATTGGGATATATTAACAAGCTCCCATTAGAAATAACTATTCAATGTAATGCTAAAAGTGACAGTTTATGTTGTTCCTCCCATTGTTCCTAGAAAACACCGTCTAATGAATCTTGGTTGTGGTGAATATGTAAAATGTACATTGTGTTCTCTTAAACTCCTGTTCTATTTTTGGGTTTTGTTCATTACTTAATCACTGATTCTGTCTAAAATGTTTAAATTTGTGGGCACGAAATTTAAAAATGACAAAATAGCACAAGATTTGTGTAAAATAAATACATACTTTTGAAATGCTATAAAGCCAAGAGAATTTCTATATTTGAATCTAGTCTTACTCAGAAATGATGTATACAAACTGCTTTAATCAGATCTATGGTCTGGAGAGATGATCATTGAAGCTTCATTTCATACATCCCAACTCAATTGATTTTCAAGCTTTTTCTGTAGGATTCTCCTCAAGTGTCCATACTGGAAAGTCACCCAGCTAAAAACAGATTGTTTTGTTTTGTTTTCTTGGTTTTGTTTTTTATTTTTGCAAAATATACACTTTTTAAATAGAATGTGACAGACACTATCCCATATCACCCAAAGCTGCCTAGATGATCTTGAGTCACAAATCATGCCTACTGTGGGATGTCCCCCTAGCTTTCTCAACATTCCTTAGCACTAACAATGGATGTCCTGGATGCCTCTTGAATTTGTGCAAGAGACAAAGAATGTAAAGTTAACTTCTATAAAGTTGTAACTTAAATGTACTTAAAATAACTTGAAACTTATCCCCTAGATTTATTTGGAATAATGGGAAAATAATTGTAGCAACAAAACATCACCTTTCCAATCATTGCTTGGCAATTTATTAAATATAAGACTTTGACTAAGTAATTTAATTTTCTTAGACACCCAAATTCTTCATTTAAAGAATAGATGTGGAACTAGCCAAAAGGCTTGCCATCAAATTTAATAACAGCAACAAGCCCCTAGTCAGCACAATGCATAGTGTATTGTGGGCAGTAGAGAAAGATTCGTCAAATCCAATGCCATTTTCTAAAATAAAAGAGCTCTAACACTCTTAAGTAGTATGGATGTGACAAGTGTTGTAGCAAATATACTACCAAATTATTTCATGTGAAAAATGGTGCCACATGTATGTTAATTTACTCACCACACAGCTTATACTCCATCAGGATGTACCGCCCACATCTTTCACTCTAAAAAGCTGTTACATCTACTTTACTTTGTATAGCAGCTTCTCTGAAAATGTAATGAGAAAAATGACTCAATTCTGAACTTTTTCTTTAATGATGGAAAAAGTTCATTTGGTCAAATGACTAGATAAAAATGTAGGAATTATCAAATTCAGTAATGTTTTTCTTAAATGTTTTGTAAAACATTTAAATATCCCTGTGTGTGTGTGTGTGTGTGTGTGTGTGTGTGTGTGTGTGTGTGTGTGTGTGTGTATGGTATGTATATATTACCTTATTTTCTTGACAGTAGAACATCATGGGCATTTCACTAGAGAAAACATAAAATCTGGATGGAAAGCACCCTTCTGTCTTACTCTCCTTCTATATCTTAGCGACTCTATTCATGATCCTAAGATATCTGAGCTGAGTATTTTGCAAAATCTTTACGTGTTTTGCCACCTCCAATGAAAAACTAGACCTCACATCTGTTTCTGTTTTAAGAATACGTCACTATTTTTTTAAAGCTAAGTGAAAATTAAAGCATAAAGGAGTCAGAAATCTGTCCGGAAAATCTGATGTGTGTGGTGGAAGCTGAGTGTGCTATTGAGGAGATTCACAGTAGATCCTTGATCTGCTAGAGCCTTGGATAGTCATTCCCAGTTACAGCTCACTGCTCCATCCAGAGCAGTTTAGTTTTGAGAACACTGCACCTTTTCCACCAGAGACACTAATCAACACTTCAATCCAGACTTGCTAACAAGTTACTGCTATCTCATGCACCAAAACCAATGTGGCTTTCATGGTAATTCATTTAAAATTAGTGAGCATTTGCTGAAGGGTCATCTCATTAGTTCTGCTTTGAAGAGAAGCAGACAAAATTTTATTTCAAAACAGCTTCAAGGTCAGAATGATGGGACAAGACATAGATTTTATGTAGCAGAATTTCCATGGTACAGCTCCAAGTATCATAATAAACCAAAGTTGAGAACTGAACACTGAGGGATCACAGTTCACTTGTAACAACAGAAGTTACTGTACAGAACTACATCAGTAGGATCAGATGAGAATGCCTATGGCATGCAAAAAGCAGCCTTTCTTGGAAGAGACTGCAGCATCTGCATCAGTCACCATGTTTACAGTGATCTTAACTGAATAGAAAAGAACAGTATGTTCATAAGAACATGAGCACTTTTGTACACATACATTGGCTAGTAAACTAGGTAGACATGAGGGTTATTGATAGCATAAAATAAAATAAAATAAAATAAAATACAGTACAATAAAATAAAAACAAAAAACCTTTCCTGAGTGCTGCCCCTCTGTAGGTAAGTAAGGACGTGAGAGAGAAAGGTGCTTTTGATCAAAACTCCCCCCAAGGTCCCAGTATCCCTGCCTACCCCATTCACTGAAGTTACTTTTCTGAATTATGTTTTCACTAGAATATAATATTCCTCTCTTCAGTTCCATAACAGCAGATTCATGTAATTCCCATATCTATTTGGCTGGTAAGTATTATAATTTAGTATGGTTCGTTGTAAAACTAAATTGTTTTACAAAAAATAAAACGTTGCTAGCATACCATCCCCCACCATATTGGCCTTTTTATACCTCACCTAATAGAATCCTCAGAGTCAGAAGCAGAGAAATCTAAAACCCTAGAAATGAGACTCTCACACTTCAATCTGCTCTCATGTATTGAACTGTATAGTTTACCAGGGTCAATGAATATCCCCCTGTAAGCCTCACCACTCAAACACCCAAACATGGTCCTGGTGAACACACAAAAGCCATCAACTATGTGTTTTATTCTGTGTTCAAGGCATAATATGATCTAGAGAGGAAGGTGCCATTTTTTTATATGTCATCATTTTCCAAGTGATTTTAAATGGTACAGGAAATCACCCTATGAATAAAAAGAAGAAATTAGAGTTTAGACTTTGAAATTAGATTTTTTGTGTAATAGTGATGAAGTGTACAGAAAAATGAGATTGCTTTTTCAAGCTAATAGGTCTATTTATTAACAAGATGATGCACTTACTTTGCATAGGCAATAAATCCATTAGTGAAATGATGTGCTTATGTTATACCTGAGTTTTTCTATAGCCAAAATAGCAGAGAAACTTGATAGATACACAGCTCAAATCTATCTATCTACATATATATGTGTATAGAGAGAAGGATGTATATGTAAACACTCATACACATGAACATATATATAAAAGCAAAAGTAATCTTTTTTCAGTCAGTGAACTCTAGAAAGAATGAATGAATTACTAAAGAGACATGACACGAATTACAAGAATTTATAGAAAACTACTTTCCTTGTCTTGTAAATCATTCTCCTGTGAAAACTGAAGGAATAACATTAAACGTTAACTCAGCAAACCCATGTAGGTAGAAGATTAACGTAATTCTGTCTGAGAAAACCTGAGCTTGAACCCACTGGATATCAGAAGCACAAGTTATCTTGGAAAGAAACAGAGGTATAACACTATAATTTTCAATTAATTTTAAAAGATAATTTCTATGAAAGTAATACTATAAAACTTAAACTTCATGTTGTTACCATATGATCATATTATAAACTACTGGCCATCTTTTTCCAGGTATGTATTTGTATTTTCTTTTCAGTAATAATCTCTGTAGTTTCATTTCATGAATTTTCCATTTCAGTTAACAGTGAGACTACATTTAATTGTACCTAGTTGACCCTAAAATATTTATATCTAAAGTAGGACCTAAATAAAGAAAGTTCATTACATTTGATTATTGGGCTTCAGAGCTTTTAAATTAAGAGCTAAATTTGCTGAAAAGATATGAGTAGTAGTTCTTCAAAGTGTTCTGGTTCCAAATATGTCTGGTTATTCAGGATATCTTATGCAGATGTATATAGAGAGTCCCCAGACACTGGTGACCTTTCCCACCCATCCTGGTCTCAGCTAGGGAGTAGCTCTCCTCTAACTACTAAGCAGTTAGACTGCAGAAAGTGAAGATGTGTGGGAGTCTCAACTGTAGACAGGTTAATCTGGGCCATGGTTGGTGAGGGAGGTACCCCTCACAGGAGTTTGTGATTAGGAAACTGGATTCAGGGGAAAAGGGGGCGGGGAGCAGGCAGTGGGCCAAAATTAAAGCCCGACCTAGGTGGAGAGCTGTTTACTGGATCAAGTCCATCCCTCAAAGACCATGAATCAGTGGCAGTGATGACCAGAGTCTGGCTTTCAGACTGCCCTTACATGGGAACAATTAGTTCATCTGAAGATAAAGTTCACATTCCAGCAGTCCTGGGAGAGGAAGGAACTCCCTACTGTCTGTGTTAATAGCTGTGTTCTCAAGTAGCCTTTTGAAAAGGGTGTAATTTACTCAAGGGAGGTAGCCTACTCATGTTTGAATCTGTAATATCTGGTACAGCATCTGCTACAATTAAAGGAGAGACTTTCAGACATGTCTAACACCCCTCCTGAATGGTGATGAACAGCTATTCCGTATTAGCTTAAACCCAACAAGGAGGGCCCATCCACACGCATGCCCCACATTGGAGTGATGCTACTTTGGATCAGAAAGAATGCTTTCTGCCTTTCAGCCATGTTACCCTGGAAAGCACTGCTAAAATATCCATGAGCGTTCTTGTAGAACTTGAGCTGACCTTCCTGAAAGTCCAATTTGAGGTTTCCCCAGAGCAGTCATTGTTTGCACCCATTTCATAAGGATCACTGTTTTCAAGGGTTATACATACAGCATGGGCCAATGGATCAGGGTATTCATGTGGAAATTTCTAGGAATCCTTGAGACTTGACATGGAGCTGGGAGGAGAAGGAGAAATACTATAGGCTTCAGGCTGGACCAGCTTCCCCAATGCAGTTACACTGTAGCAGGGAACACTGAAGTCACTGAAGCCTCTCCTTCCAGCTAATTATCTAGGAGTATTTATAAAGGTAGGAGGCTCTGCATTTTATATAATGGCATTTTGTCGTCATTTATAACATGTATCTTCACCGTTTCCACTTGGATCCTTGTCTACAATTACTAAGAGAGAGCCCGTAGTAAGCTCATCCTGCTGGAGAAAGCATTCCTTGGGGAATTGTTATCTCTAACTTCAGTTTCCATAATGTATTTAATACCAAGCATTGGAACTGACTGCTCCAAAGTCAGCACAGGCCTGAGATGTTGACCAAGTGAAGAGGGATTCTTCAGTTTTTAGACACTTCTCTGATCTCAAGCTATACTCCTGTTAATAAGTTGAATATTAACTTGAGAAAGGACATGGATTATCCTAAATCCAATTGCATTTTGTTTCTGCACTGGTCTTGGTAATTCCATTGCTACTTTGACATCCAGCACAGCAGTAGGTAAAGATGTACAAAGTTTGTAAAACTATAAAAGCATATAAAGAGAATCCCAACATATGAAATCCCTTTGTAACAGGCAAGTAAGAAGACAATAAAATGGAATATTTTTCTGTTACAGAAATACTCATTACTTTTTATTTTCTTCTATAAGCTTTTAGCAAAACTTGATTAAAGATTGATTTAGGAGATACAGCAAGTACATAATCAAAGTTAGATTAATATTTAGAAAATTATACACGAGAAATCTTTTGGCAAAGTGAAGGGAAAGACAGCATAAAGAAGTATGTTTGTTTCTTTCCTTATTTATTTATTAACAAAATCCAGAATTACACATCTCAGGCATATCAGAAACACTTCTTTTAAGAATGTTGTAAAGAAAAAAGATCATGTGGAAGCAAAATTCAATACCTAGTTTGAAATGCATTTATATGTTATAGGTGATGTCAGAACAAAAGAATGAAGAAAACAGGGAAAGTTTCCTTTGAAGTGTTCTAAGAAAGACAAAAAACCCTCAGTATCCAGATCAATGACACATATCTCCCTCTCTTCCTCTTCCCTCCCCAGACGAACCAGCTCATGGTCCTCAGAATAATGTTTCTCAGGGAGGCTCGTAAGTGAAAACATCCGAACCATGGGAACCGGATCCCTATTGCCAGCTTGACATTTCCAAAGGGCATTTAAAGACATCATTGTTTGTTCCCAGTGACTAGTTAATTGCATTTTGATTTGGTAATTGCAAACAGATCTCAGCCTCTCAGCACTTCTACAAGCAGAACAATCTATAACACAGTGGAACCAGGGTTCCACTCATGAGTTCCCAAAGAGGTATATGTGATATTCTCAAATGACTTTCTGCTGTTCGACTGTCAAGGTTAGATCTGGATTGCTTTTCCTGTAACTAACAATGATCATTACTTATTTGGTCTTTGGGGAGATTGCTCAGTGGTGGTGGCAGAAATGAAAAAAAAAAATTGAGCCAAACCCATTTTCATATTATATCATTTCATATAATGTATTACTTACATTTTCATGTATCTCAGATCTGGAAAAAGAAAGAATTCACACAGAAATGAAAGCATACTATTCTTGCATTGGAAATACAAAGTATTTAGCATTTTGAAAACTATAAACTTTATTTAAGAGGGCAACTAACATAACATTTGTAGCATCTTTTACAGTACAAATGATAAGTTGGATTAATTGGATTCTGAACAACATGGAATCAAAGAGAGAAGTAAATGAGGCTTTCTATACACAAACAGAAGGAGTGGACCACTGAGAGCAGTCAGGAAAATGGAAAAGTAGCATAGGCGTTCTCCAGTGAAAAGCCAGCGAATACACATTAGTACCTATTGCATAAATGTCAACAATGTTTAAGAATAATACCATAACTATCCTCCAAGAGGCTCCACCCAGCAGCTTACCAAAACAAATGTTAGACCCATAGCCAAACATTAGACTGATCTCAGGAAGTTTCCTGGAAGAGTTGGGGGAAGAACTGAGGGATGCAAAGGGAAGTGGGGACTCCACAAAAGGACCAACAGAGTCAACTAACCTGGACCACTGGGGCTCCAAGGGACTGAACCACCAACCAAAGAGCATACAGGCGCTGGCACTCAGCACACATGCAGCAAATGTGCAGCTTGGTCTTCATTGGGTTCTCCAGCAACTGGAGTAGAGGCTTACCCTGACTCTGTTGCCTGTCTATTCTGAGTCTGGATTCTGCTCCCCTAACTGGGCTGTCTTGTCTGGCTTCAGTGGGCAAGGACATATCTAGTCTTGCAGTGATTTGAGGTGCTAAAGTGGGTTGGTTCCCTGGGTGGAACCTCCTCCTTATGAGAGGTGAAGGAGAGAGGGATAGGTGCAGGGGCCATGTGAATGGGAACTGAAAGGGCTACAACTGGGATGTAAAGTGGTAAAATAATAAATAAATAAATAAATAAATAAATAAATAAATAAATAAATAAATAAATAATATTTATGCATGATGGCAAACATCTATAATCCCAACTCTTGGAAGTTGTTGGATCAGGAGGATCACAGATTCTGGGGAAGACTGGGATAATCAGAATGAGGTCCTAGCTCATAAAAAGAGAACCACAGGAACAAAAGAGAGAATAACAAGAGCAAATTTAAGAAATCTCTGCAACAAACAAACAGAAAACAACTTCATGATCTAAATCACTCAGTTTCCCCATTATAGTTTACTACACAGATAAAATATTTAAGTTAGGAGATGGAGTTTCGACAATATGAGGGCCAGCCCAGGAATACCCTGCACCATAATGATACTTCCTCTCACAGCAGGTCGGAATGTAGCACAGTATGCCAGTGCTATGCATGAAGAGTCTTGACATGCATATACTATGTACACAGCCAAGCAGTTCTTGATAGGGAATGAACTGGGATTCATATGAGTCAGTTGGTGTATAATTCTTATACACTAAAGAAATAAGTGGAAATACGAATGTGATTATTCTATAGCTTTAATGTAAGATGGGAAAGAAATAAAAGTGAATGTAGTTGAAGCTGCTCATATAAAAATGTAAATGGTAGAACTAGCAATACATGCCCAAATGCCTAATCCCTAGTTATTTATTTTCAGTTTATTAAATTAAAAGTCAAATACAAGTATTAGACACTTGCAAGTAATTAAAGTAAAATCCTCAAAAAACAAAATGAAAAAAGCTGTAGGGCATTGCCAAATCCAACATTTAATTATTCTTCCTTTTTCATGCTAATGAAGTAGGGAGATGAAAAATTTAAAATCTCTCTAAATCCTAACTTGGCCACTTCATAGCTTTAAGCTTCTAGAAATATTTCCTCACCTCTCTAAGCTTCCGCTTTGGCTTCCTCATCTTAAGTAAGGATAATATCGGCTTCCCTGTCCTGGAATACTGGGTACAATAAGTACTCAGGGTTAGCATTTATAAACCTTTTAAAGATATAAACACAGGTGAAAATAAATATGATAGTTTAATTTTGGTTTTACATATAAATAAAAAATCTCTTCAGTTACTTATTTTTGGTAAGTTGCTCTTCAAAATCAAGAGCCATGTGGATAGCATTAGGTTCTTTTCTTGTATTCAGTTTTTATTCATAATCATAAACTTAGCTCTTTAATCCAGCCAGATTTAAAAAGAAATAAGGGAAAGATGGGAGCCAGAGAACCATGATGAGAGCACAAAGATCCTGGGATATTGTGTATCTTTATATAGCAAACCAGAATAAAGTTATAATTAGCACAAATTTAACAAACAGAATCTACTTAAATATATCCTGATAATTTATTTCAGTCTCCTTTACACCTTTAAGTGATCCATTAGCACCTCAAACACTATATCAATTTTAGTCATTCACTAAAAATTAATTTACTCATGTTGATTGACAAAAGTCAGCAATTATACCATACTCATTAAATAATAAAGTAAACAAGCCAACAAGAAAGTCTATTTGAGGATTCATGAGCTGTAGGACAGTGAGTGTTTAATTCATGTGAGACCCTGGATTCCATCTTCAGAAGAATAGGATAGGGGGGAGAAGGAAGAAGCAAGAGAGATGCCAGAAGGGGAGGGAGATGCCAAAAGGGGAGGCAGATACCAAAAGGAAAATGAATCTATAAATGTCTCCTTGCCCTCCAAATCAGTTTTCTTATTTTGAAGTATCTTTTTTGAGAGTTTCATCTTCCTCATACTTCTATTCAGTCAGTTGTCAAGTTCAATAGGTATTATCTGCATAAAGGCTCCTGCATCACCTACCTACTTCTATCCTTCCAAACCGATTCAAATCTCATTATCTCACACATAACACACACAAGAGTCTCTTAGATATGTTTTGTACCCCCAGAATGTGTTACTGGAATTTTAACTCTCTCTCCTCTCTTCTCTCTATTTCTCTCTCCCCTCCTCCCTCCCTCCCTCCCTCCCTCTCTCTCTCTCTCTCTCTCTCTCTCTCTCTCTCTCTCTCTCTCTCTCTCTCTCTCTCTCCCTCCTTCTCCTCCTCCCTCTCCTTCTCTGTGTCTGTCTCTCTGCCTTTACCTCTCTCAGGTGAATTTGTGTGTGCATGTGTGTGTGTATGTGTGTGTGTGTGTGTGTGTGTGTGTGTGTTTAGTATTTATTTAAAATCTTAAGAAATCACAAATAACCACTGGTTTTAGCCTTCTAGGGAGTCCAAGGATGGGGATCAATTGGGCTCATAAGTATAAGTCAGGCTACATAATCAGTCATATCTCAAAAATACTGATGGGTAAGTCAAAAGCAATACCTGCTGTTCTTTTATCCCCCTTAATAAACAGAGTAGAGATAAAAATGCATGGGAATTTTTTTTATGTTTAAGTTGGTACCGGCTTCTTGTTTCCTTGACTAAAAGTGTGAGTGTGTGTTCAGTCATCAAGACTTTTCAGTATGTGAGTAAATGTAAAAACAGATAAATGGGTGGGTAATGGAGAGAAAAGAAGTCTGGTGTCCATGATACACAGGAAGATATTTTAATGAATCAAATTTTAAAACCAGAACATAGAGCCTAAGAAATATTAGTAAAACAATTGTGTAGATTTCGAATTAAGAAAATAATTATTGCTATGGATAATGGATACGTATAGCTTCTTATAAAATAAGGGCATAAAAGTTTGTAGGATTTGATGGGGTGTCCCACAGGCCAGTCCACCACAGGACTCGGGCCACGTGGGGAGGTAGGATGCAGGAAGTTTTGACTGTGCTTACCCCACGCTGGTGCCAGGCAGGGGTTGGGTTAAGGGAAGCCACTGGATACCATTCTGGGGATGGGGGTGTGCAGTCTGATGTCCCAGGGACCGATGGAGCTGGCTTGGGGATCCCTGGGCCTTCGAGGAGACCAGGACCATCTGGTTCTCGAGTTTTTTGGCACCCAGGTGTTGCTGGATGTCGTGGAAGAGCTGAGAATGGTGTGGGGGCCCATGGGCTGGAGCTAGATCTGGGACAAGGAAAGCTCTAGCTGGGCCCTGTGAGGAGGAAAGAGAGTCCTTGGCTTATTCATTGGGTGGCTTGTCTTGATGGAAGCTGTGGCTGGGAGCATTGAGAGGCCTTCTGCAGGAGATTAAATAGCTGGCTCTTAAGGTGAAGGCCTGTTCCATTGCTCCCCACAATGGATCCCAATGAAAAAAAAGACAGTCCATGGTTTTAAGGCACTTATTGTCATGTCAGAGAGTGGGGATGAGTAAAACCGCACCCCACTTCTCAGGGTTGGGCCTGAGGTTAAGTACCTTTGGCAGAGAGGAGTTTCTGGGAAGGGGAGTTTATTGGCTAAGCCTCCAGGCCTTTAGGTACCTCATCAAAATGGAGATCTGTCTTGAGGCTACATGACCTGTGGTCACGTCCTCTACCTGTGGAGGGGCTTGGGATGTTTCCCTTATGTAACTTATGGCCACAGAACTCTCTATGGAGGCCTGTGAGGGGCTGTAGCAATGTGACAGGAGCCAGGGGCCCAGGAGCAAGGTAAAACGCCTACCATCCCTTTAGGGTACCTGGGGTTTCAAGCCTGTGCTTGACCGGGGACCAGAATACCTTTCATAGCCCACCACCCCACAACTCCCCCCTCCATTTGTTTTTTTTTAAAAGAGAGGGGTCACTGGAATGATTGTGTCATTTGTGGTGGAAATTTTGAGTGTGGTGGAAATTATAGGTGCAGTGGAAGTATAAAAAGCAAACACTACACAGGCAGGAGTGTGTAGCACAGCTAAGCCAGAAGGGTAAGGAAGGTTGAGGATGGAGGTTGGGAAGGGAAGGGATTATTGAATCAATTAATTGTTCCGTGGGTTGTACAGTTTTGAGAGTATTAGCATCAGTTTTAACTGACATGTCGTCAAACGGTTAAAATAGTTTTTCTCACCTCATGTTTGCTACCCTTGTTAATATGCTGCATAGTAAATTAAGGATGCCAACACAGTCCCCTTAAGTGACAGCAGAGCTTTGCAAACCTGAAAGGACAACAAGGGACTTCATTTAACAATGCAAAGAGGAGGGCCGAGTCCTGTCAGACAAGTGTGGGGCAGAGTTTGGCCAGTTCCTGTTTTGGCACAGAAAACAGTATTGGTAGTACATATCTTAGAGGAATGTTGCAGGGTATAAGAACACCGCACACTGTGTGCTTGGCACAAATGCTTGGCACATCTCTCAGTACAGGCTATATGTTATTATTGCTAGAGTCATTGAAATCTCTAGACTCAAGGCAAAGCAGTCCCATGCCCAAAGTGAGGCAATCATGTGGTTTTTGAACAACATTCCATTTTTATGATTAAAGCCAGAAATGCTATCAGAAAATTCTGGGTTAAAAACTACAATATTCTGAAATACTTAATTGATTAAAGCCCTGTATAAAGTATATCTTCTTTAGATGGGATACGTAACCTTCAACACTCATCCTGCAACTGCCATCACTTTTTGGCTTTGCCTGGCTTGTGAAACTAAGAGGCACAACAAGGTCTGCAGAAAAGTGTCGAGTATTCATTTCATGGGAGAGTGGGCCAACATGGCATGAAAGACCTCTGCCAAAGTGTTGAAAGCATGGGCTGCAGTGATTCATGTTTGTATAGTGTCTGAGGTCACTCCGAAGTGTTTTGCAACCTGTGTCTTGGCAAGACAGTAGCTTCCAACTGCATTCAAAGACCCCCTGGGGGAAGTTATATCCTAACAACACAACAACAACAAATAAAGAAATGGGAAAAATTGAAAATAGGAAACATCTTTTCCACACAGAATGAATGAGCACAGCAGGGCTTGAAACCTCTAAGATTTAGAGCATAATAATGGCTCATTCAGACTGTGTATTAGAACTCCAGGTTGTGAGGTGGGAATGGGTGAGCAGATGAGGAACACCCTCTTAGAGGCAAAGAAGAGGGAAAATGGGGTCGGGGGTTCATAAAGAGGAGACCGGTATTGGGACAACATTTAAAATGTAAATAAATTAAATAACTAATAAATTTTTAAAAAGAGCTTCAGGTTGTAAATTGCAAGGGCATACTTTCCTTGGTATAATACAGAGGAGTACAGGATGCTTGAAAATATGAACCCTGCTTTAAAAGGGTTGGAAGGAGAGTAGGCTGATTGGCTGGGTTCTTTGAGGACGGAGACATTTCCCCAGGCTCTTAACCTTCCTTTGCTGAGGAATAAATTCTGCCTGGAAACAAAATCCCATTTAGTTCTATACAATAATCAGCTCTAGACCACAGGGCCCACACTAGGCCAAGACTAACAAGTTCCTCTGTATGTCTGTGTCTTCCAGTGGCTTCAGTTACAGACTTCTAAGCTACAATTTGGGAAAATTCTAGAGAAATAGCAGAAATAGATATTCAAGAGTCAATTTCACTCTAAATTTTAGTTGTTTTTAAAGTTATTTGAAACATAAGAATGCCTGATGAGCTGCAAACTTTTAATCCCAAGAAAAATGTTGTGGCTTTTATTCCATTTTTATTCTTTTACTGCATTTATCCAGATGAATAGTAATGAATAAATACACTGGGAGCTTTTGTCAGCAATAGTTAACGGTTTGTTTCTGCTAGTCTATAAGTGATTCTTTTCCAAGATCTAACATGTTTTAAATCACTGAGAAATGCCAGTTTCTATAAGAGTTAATATCTAATGTTTTATCTCACAGTGAACAATTCCAATATCCACAGTATTTACTTACTAGCTTAGCACATTTGTCCAGTTTTAAAACTGCCAAACTCACCAGGATTTTACCTTGTGTTTCCCAAAGCAATCCTACCAGCCTACCAGTTATGACATACTCTATAATGAGCTCTATAAAATCCATGTTCAGCAGTCTTATAATATTTCTGGCTCTAGGAGGTACATAGTCTCACCTGCAAATGAAGAGTTAATTTGCTAGACTTTACCATTGACACGTGGTGCTGAACCCCTGTTTTACTGTTCACTGTTGACTTTCAATTCATCTTCCTAAGGTATATAATTAATGGCTTCTAGTATACTGGGAAACAACCATCATGATCTGACTTGAGAATGTTTGTGTCACCTGAAAGGAAAGGAAATCTGGGATACTCTGGCAGATGCCACCCTGCCCCCAACACAGGTACACTCCCCTTCCTTTCATCTCACTAAACACTCTACATCACTGATTTCTTACATAATAAACAGTATTTTGAATTTTTTATATTTGATAGCATATACCCATACTTTGATTGATGTTGCTAGCAATTGAACCTGGAGCCTAACTTATGTTTGACAAAAATTCTACCATTGCATGATATCCCCAGTCTTATATTTCATTTTAATTAATAAACCATATTTTATTGTCCAAAGACTTTAATTATTTTTTCACTTTTCAAATGGACTTTTAGGTTGGTTCCACTTTTTAACCATTATCAATAATGCTGCTATAAATATGTAAAATACAGGTTGTAGTGTAGATGTGTGTGTTGTTTTCATCCTGCTGAAACAAAGCATGTGATAAAACATGCAATGGAGGAAATGTTTATTTTGGCTTACTGAATCAGATGATTGAAGCACATGACAGGTGGGAAGAAATGACAGCGTTCATGACCATAGTGGCTGACCTATGGTCTGCCCAACCAGAAGCGGAGGAGAAAGGGCAGTAGCAAAAAAAACAGGTAAACTCCCCCCCCCCCCCAAAGCCTACCTTGAGTGGCCCACACTATCACCCAGCACCTAACTCTTACAGGATCTATGCCTCCCAAACACTGCCACTTGCAAAGAACTAGTTAGTACTCACAGCATGAGCCCAAGGGGGACAATTTACATTTAAACTAGAATAACATATCTTCATTTCTCTTGGTAAGATGTTTCAGACTGGAATTTCTGGGACACTCTCCATACAGCATTTTAAGTCATTGCCCAACTTTTCCACAGCAGTGGATGTCAATTTCTTTTCTCAACGCCCTTAACAACACATCTTCTTGGCTCTTTCTTCTTAGAGACGCTTTACAGAGTGTGAAATGCTGTCACGTGGCTTCCTAATACCTGATGGTGTTGAGCATCTCTCCGTGTGCCAATTAACTGTCACATCTTACTTGAAGAGATAGCTACTCAGATTCTTTGTGCAGTTAAACATTAGTGGTTGTCTTTGGATAATAACCATTTAAGAGTCCTTTTATATTCTAAATAGAATGCCTTTGACAGACTGATTATTAATACATACTTTACCCCAGAGTAGTCTTGCTGATTTAGGGAATGTCCTTTGTAGTATGTTTTTTATTTTGATTAAAGTCCAATTTATCAATTGTTTAAAGTAATTAGACTATTTTTAAAATACTTCATTTATAAGTAAAATTATATGTGTTCAAGATATATAGCCATATATATATAGATAGATAGATATAGATATATATAGATATAGATAGATAGATAGATATCTAGAGAGAGAGAGAGAGAGAGAGAGAGAGAGAGAGAGAGAGATGATAGATAGATAGATCTCCCATAGGGAAATTAATCAGCTCATCCATCAGTACCCATGGTGTTTGTATGTTTATATACATATGTATGTAGCAAAAGATGTAAAACAGTTAAAATCTGCCATTTTATCAAATTTTTAAAAAATAATGCCCTCTTCTCATGTCATTGTGCTGTGTATCAATTCACCGGGACAGTGTTGGGAGGGAAGCAGACTGGTGCAACCGCTATGCAAAGCAGAAACAACACATGATCCCACAGCTCTGCTAGTGGGAAATATATAATAAAAGTGGAATCTGTTTCCACCCCCACATTCCCTTTGAAATTGCTTACTGTACCCAAAACATAGAAACAACCTAAAGGACTACCAGTAGGTGAGTATTGAAAGAAAATGTGGCATGCATACACAGTAAAACATTATTCAGCTATGTTGCTCCCTTACCCTTCCATTACAGGGATAAAGCTGGGAGGCAGAAAATTAGACGAGAAATCTGGGCATAGAAAAATCATCATTGTATGAGAACATGTAGAAATATGACACTCACAGAAATAAATGGTGGGGTGATAAATAACAGAGTCAGACGGGGAGATATTGCTTTGGAGGTACAAGCTTTAAACTCCAGGCAAGTCCTGAGGGAGTCTGCTGTAAACATTGTTACTATAATTAGTCCTGTGATATTTATCTAGAGCCAAGCTCTCTCTCTCTCTCTCTCTCTCTCTCTCTCTCTCTATATATATATATATATATATATATATATATATATAGCATATGGCATTCTTCACTTCAAAATCAGTGTTCATAATCATTTTCCATTTTAACTTTTAGGATTAGCTGTTAATATGATTCAAAGTACATACAGAACCTTTGGACAGAGGAATACCTGGAGGAGTCACATCCCAGGTTTGAACATTCAAGGTTTTATACTTTATCCCAGAAAGAATGCCTAGATCTCCATCACTCACAAGTGCAAGCCTTTGTTTATACATACTTTACATTCCCAGAGCTTTTTCCCCATTAGGTTATAGTGTATTGATCCTTTTGTGAGCATGTGCTACCTTATGTGGCAAAAAAAGGAGATTGGAGAGACAGTGTAGTAGTAACAGTACTTGTTGACCAAGTAAGGGGAACTGTTCCAATCCCAATCATTCATATAGAAACCTCACATGGTGGCACACACCATAAGCCAAATACATGGAGCAGAAGAGAATAATACATTACTGGGTTTGCCTGAAGCCAGCTATCTCCATTTTTAATAAGAGATACTGTATCAAAGGAATAAGACTGTGAGTCTAGACCCTGACTAAGAACCTGACATCCTACTCCTTTGGCCTCTGTCAGTGTGATCATCAGGCACCTGGGCAAGCACACACACACACACACACACACACACACACACACACACACATACACACACACACACACAATTTAAATCTGGATCAAATCTCAGTTCATGTACTGAAAGCACTTAGTGGTTGCTAATCATCTCTTATGTATCTGGAGGCAGTAACAACTTATATCAGCTCTCATGGCTAGAGAGGACTGGTTGTCATTGGTCATTAGTTGTTTCCCAATTTGTCAAAACATTAATGTGGTTAAAAATAAGAAACTGTGACTTCATATCAAGAGAAGACAACAATTGTCCTACCAACCTCAGTTCCTGGAATCCATGCTGGTGCTTTGCAAGCCACACAGCTGCCTGCTCATGTGTCCAAACTTGTTTCAGAACTCTTCCCAAGATTCTTTTTTTTTTTTTTTTTTTTTTTAGATTGAATACATTGTTTTACTTAAAGGTCAATTATTTCTGAACAGGTTGAATACACTGTAAGTAAGCAGAGCAATAATGAAGATCTCAAAGCACATCACTAACTTGGTTGTAGGTTAGGTGAAAGTTTGATATGTAATGGCAAGCTGAAAACAACATTTCTTAGAAAGTCATTCACAGTTTCTTCTACTGAATCCACTAACCTGGATTTGCAGAGCTCTTGCTTTACACTGAGGAGGTGTGTCAACATGCCTAAGGTTTTTTTTTTTTTTCTTTATTAACATTTCGAATGCTATCCCGAAAGTTCCCTATACCCCCCCGCCCCTGCTCCCCTACCCACCCACTCCCACTACTTGGCCCTGGCCTTCCCCTCTGCTGTCTTCCCAAGATTCTTTGCTACTACCTCCTTTGAAAGTTCTTCATAAGCCTTGAGGTTGAACTTATTCTGACCACTAATTAGATTCCTTTAATGCTATGAAGACCTCTCTTAGACACATCCTGCAGATATTTTGCTTATTTCTCTCTATCTGTATTCATTTTCATTTCTGTCTCTTGATTTTAGCTTTCTATATATTTTTATTAATTCTTTGAGAATTTTACACAGTATACTTCACACTTCCCTCAAGTCTTTTCCTTCCACCATCTCGACCTTCTCTTCCTTTCCCACTCAACTTTGAGATGACACTTTCCTTCTTCCCCCATTGATTGAGATTCTTCCCAATCTCTTCTTGAAATCAGTGCCTGCTCAGCTCTGTAGATGAGCTTTCTATTTCTTTGGAAAATGCACCCTCTTCCTTGGGCATCAGGATGATATTTATTTGCTTTGCTTTTTATGGTTAAAAAAATAAATTAAATGCAAGGTTTTTTTTTTTTTTTTTTTTTCTGCAATTGAAACCTTGGCAATAGACTTCCTGCCATAGCTATAATAATGTCAGGGGATCTACTTACACTCATCCTTATGGAGTAAGCTGCCATCAAACTGCCATGTGTGAGCATAGCATATCACCAGGTACCATAGGGACCACCCGCATTTTGGCTGTCATGGTTTTCATTATTAGGTAGTTCTTTTTATTTTTTATTTTTTTGTCCTTCTCTTTTTGGAATTAACTTCTTTAAAATCTAAAATCTTTGTGTAACTTTAAAATCTTTTTAAAAACCAAAACAGAAACCCCTAATAACTGTGCAACCTCTTGACTCCAACCATCAATGCTAATGCATCACTGAGAATTGTTTCTCTGTGTTCCTGAAAGAAAACCAGATTTCTAGTAAAGTCTTTAAAAGAGAAATACTATATTTTCAGCAAACAGGAGGAACAAATTAAAAATTGGCTTCCATTTCTAAACGTATAAGTGGGTGCATCCTATTGCTTTCAGAAGATTTTATATAAGATATTTAGCCTGGAAATTTGATCACATAGGTGTGCACACTGGGTCTTCTTATGTTTTTGAAAGGAAGAGTTGAGGAAGAGGCAGGGTAAGCATGGTCCTATAACACTGCCAGGTTTCAGTGTATACTCAGAACTGGAAGGACACAGAAAAGACAAGTTTAAAACTGAAGATTAACTCACAAAATTGCCTATGTCTGTTTTGCTTCTCTAGTTTTATTTTATAGTACTCATCGTTTTATTAATCTGCTTCAAGAGTCAAAAGTACTAGAGGTTTTTTTTTTTTTTTTGCAATGCTTATAAATTTCTGAGTTGAATTTAATGATTCCTATAAAACCAATACCAATACTCTTTATTCAACTTAAGATAATCTCCCTTGAAACCTTTAAAAGACCTTTCAGATGAGACCGAACATTTTTCTCCTATGGCCTCACTATACCTATTCTTGTAGATCATAGCTATACTAATTCCCAAATACTCCACGGAGTATCCACTCTCACACCAGCCCTGTCATGGAATCTGGGCTTGTAGGTAACAGAGAACAGCCCAAGAGTAGAATGGTTACCCAAGAGGCCATTTCTTGTGGATCATTTGTTGAATGTAGACATACTCATTTATAACGTTTGTTGTAAGAAATTCATGCTGCACTAACAACTGACTGCTTCACTCTTCAGGGCAGTCATGTTACTCATTGCCTTGATCTTTTCTGGTCCACCACTGTCATACCCAAGTGCTGTTATGGCCAAAGAACAGTCCCATCTCTCCAGAACTCTGTCTGCTGACTTCATTCACAGCACACCACCAACACTTTAAAAGGAAAAATGCTGGAAGGGTATAGTCAATCAGAGTTAATTGGCAATTCAAAGAACACAAATTAAAGACTGGTAGCAGACTGTGCCAAACAGTTTCCCAGCATTCCACAACTGTCTCACTTAGATAAATACTAATGGTTTTGGCAAATAGCTCTTCTGAATCAATGTACAGCGGAACCACTTATTTACTGCTCTATGCTGTCATCACCTTCACTATGATATGTTAAGAAGAAAGAAGAAAAGATAAATAAAAATTCAGGGAAGGAGAGCCATCTTTGCTCCGGTGCAAGGCCATGGAGAGGGCAGACTGGAGCAGTGTCACAGCTTCTGGGAAAGATCCCGTTTCAGGTTCCAGTCATCCAGCACCTTCCCCGCCCGAGGAGGGCTGTCTGCCCGGGAGCAGTCTCAAGGCTGGAACCATCACCCAGCACCTTCCCCACCCAAGGAGGGGTGTCTGCCTGGGAGCAGTCTCAAGGCATGAACCGGTAGGAGGGCCATCTTTGCTCCGGTGCACTCCCAGGGAGGGGGCAGCCTGCAGAAGGGACACAGCTTCTGGGAAGGATCCCATTTCTGGCTCCAGTCACCCCGCACCTTTCCCACCCAAGGAGGGGTTTCTGCCTGGGAGGAGTCTCAAGGCCTGACCAGGAAGGAGAGCCATCTTTGCTCCAGCTCCCTTAGGCTCCAGTCCGTGCTAGAAAGTGTGTGGACGGCAGAAGCTACACAGCTTCAGGACAGACAGAAGCAACCTAACTTCTGGGACAGACCGTGTTTCGGGCTCCAGAAATTTGGGCACCTTCCTCGCGAGAGGAAAGGTGGGCACCTATGAGGGCTCTGTCTGCCAGAGCAGGTGAGAGAGTCATATTGTGTCCAGGGTCCCTCAGTGGCTAGTCTGTGCAGGTGAGTGAATAAACTGCAGAGGCAACACATCTTCTGGGA
>NC_034600.1:21642879-21651139 GCF_900095145.1 Mus pahari
GCCATCATTGGGAAGAGAGGCCCCTTGGTCTTCTAAACTTTATATGACCCAGCACAGGGGAAGGCCAGGGCCAAGTAGTGGGAGTGAGTGGGTAGGGGAGCAGGGACTCGGGGGTCAGGTATAGGGAACTATCAGGATACCATTTGAAATGTAAATAAAGAAAATAATAATAAATAAATAAATAATTCAATAGAGCATAGTATTTGAGCAGAGTAGATATTTAGTTTTAATGTTATATATTCATAATACACATGATATTGAATAATAATATGCAAGCATCAAAAGTTATATTAGGAGTCCACCATCTCCATGAAACTACTACTCAAGACATCACTAGCATTAGTCTCTATATTATTGGTCAGAAAAAAACATGATTTGAATGAAATAAAATATTAATTTAACTTTGTTACTCTAAATGTTTATACCAGTTTAGATTTTCCATCAGTGGCACATAGTTTAAATTTCCCACCAGTGGCATGTAGTTTAGATTTCTCACTAGAGGTTTCTCTGTTCTTGATACAGTCAGTTGTTTTTAATGTATTAATTTAGGTAGATACGTAGTCAAATTCAATAAATTTCAAAATGCCATTTCTTGATGATTAGTGGTATTGACGTTTTTGTTTATTGATGCTTGCCATAAAGTTCATGACTGAATGCAACAGATTTTTAGAAGAATTTTAAGGCAACAAAAGTGAATTACAGCATGAGTAACGTGAATTCCAGGCTAACCCTCCTCATACTGTTCACAGGAGGAAGCTAAATCTGAAATGGCACTTTATCTAAAGATGATGCAAAGTGAGAAAGATCAAACCTACATAGCACTTACTCGCAGACTCTATATACATGCCTGCATGTGTGCACGCACAGGCGCATGCTTCTGCACACACACACACTCCCCTCTAAAAAAGAGACAAAAGCTTTTTTATGACAGAAAAAAAGCCATACGCACATTGTGTAATTTTTTTATATTCTCTTCAGAAGTTGGAACATGTGTGGTCTTTGAAAAGGAAAATGCTAAGTAAATTATATAAGAGATCAAAGAAAGATAATAAAATCTGAGATCAACAAATAGTTACAGCTTAGGACATAAATAGGAGAAAGAAAACTCTGAGTGGAGTGCCACATTTGGAACAAGGGAAAGGGCTCCCCACCAGGGAAAATGAGCACAGAAAAGCAGGGCTGCTGGGGAGCTTATTGGTCGGATTTCTTTTCTCTAGCTTTCAGGCTTCTTGTGCTTATATACATGAATATATGTAAGTCCCAGAATATTGTATGTTAATACATTCATGACATGCATGTTATTGTATAGTATGTATTTTATACATTGTACATACATGGTATATATTGACATATATGCAGATGTGAACACATACATACAAATACAGTTTTCTCCACTAATTTTAGCTATCCTTTATAATCGGAGCAGGATATTCTTCTGTTCTAGGTTCCTGGGAGCAACAGCCTGCTGACTATATTTTAATCAAACTTGCTAAAACTATTTTTGTTTATGTTTAGCATATTGCTTTCCTCGAAGGAACACAAAAGATGTTCATTGTGGGCCATCTTCTGCTTGACTTTCTCTTCCATGCAATTCTTCCCAAATGTAAGCTTGCTGAGGACTACTGAAATGAGCATTTCTATACACTAGAGTTTCTCAATCTTTCTAATCCTGTGATCTTTTAGTACAGTTCCTCATGTTGTGGTGACCTGCAACACAAACTTATTTTGTTGCTACTTCATAACTGTAATTTTGCTACTGTTTTGAATCATAGTGTAAATCTCTGATACGTGACTTAAGCACGCCCCCACACTCACTCCTGAAGGGCACAGCAGGTCAGCAGCAGTTTTCACAATCTCCTGGCCAACGCCCGACAAGGTTCTGAGTTACACACAGCTCTAGTATTGCAGTCAGCATTCTCAGGTGTATTTGAGCTGTATGGTGGTCTGGATATGCTTAGCCCAAGAGTAGTGGCACTATTAGGAAGTGTAGCCTTATTGGATTAGGTGTGGCCTTGTTAAAGAATGTGCTTCACTGTGGGGGCCAGCTTTGAGGTCCTATGCTCAACCTCCACCATGCTGAAGAGAACCTCATCCTGCCTGCCTATGGATGACAATCTTCTCCTGGCTTGGGATCAAGTTGTAGAACTCTTAGCTCTTCCAAGATCATATCTGCCTGAATGTTGTCATGCTTCTTCCCACGAGGATGATAATGAACTGTACCTCTGAAATTGTAAGCCAGCCCCAATTAAGTGCTGTCTTTCGTTTGCATCCATTCGGGTCTTTGGAGCTCCATCTGAAATCAAGTCTTATAGCATTTTGAGGCTTTGTTAAAATGATGGCTACCCATATCCCAGACCCATTGCCCATAGCTGGCTGTCTTAGTTTAGGTTTCCATGAGGAGAAACCATGACCAAGCCGACTCTTATAAAGGACAACATTTATTTGGGGCTGGATTACAGTTCAGAGGTTAGGTCTATTATTATGGTAGGAAACATGGCAGTGTGTAAGCAGACATGGTGATAGAGAAGGAGCTGAGAGCTCTACATCTACATCTGAAGGCAGCTAGAAGGGGTCTCAAAATCCACTCTTGCAGAGACACACTTCCTCCAACAAGGTCACACCTATTCCAATAAGGCTGCACCTCCTAATAGTGCCACTTCCATAGGCCAAGCATATTCAACACACCATCCTGGCCTTCTGAATCAATATACTATATAGTATATAGTATATGCTTATATAGTATGGTCAAGATAGAAGCCTTCAGTGCCATTTAGCTTCTTTCAATGAATTAAAAAGTCCTTGTTTCCAAGATTAAATTATTGATATAGATTTTATTCATTATAACCTTAAATAAAATGTTCTTAGGCTATTTGAAGACACCCCCCAAAGTCAAGTTTATGACCCATACTCTCATCATTTCAGAAATGTAATTTTGTATTTTTTTTTATTTCCAACCAATATACAATGTCATTATTCATACTCTAAAGTGTTCCAAATTTGATATTTATCTTAACACATTTATTATTTGATGCTTTCGGTGTTATCTGTGAAGTGGCATGGACTTTTATCATTGTTGTTTTAAATATGACATAAAAACTTGTAGCCAAAGCATTTGATCTGTTTAAGCTTATTACTTATCTATTTTTATTTATATTACTAAAGTTTTGTGGTCCCAATTTGTCCTGTTTTGCAGTGATTCCCCCCCACACACTTTTCTGTGATGTTTTGCAATATTGCAATTGTTGTTTTCATATGCAATATTTTATATGCCTTAAAACTTTTACACTTATTTTTAACTGAGTCAAAGATATTTACTTTCGCATTCTTTATGTACTATATATACATCAATTCTTTACATCACACTAGAACATACATTTCATGATTTCTTGAGTGTCTATGGTCATTCACATTCTCAATTGTTTGGCTTGAGTCTATTTGTAGACTCTATTATATTTTTATTGTTTATGTGTGTCACATCTTAACATTAGCAACATGTTGAGAAACTTTTTCCCATGTTTGCTTGGTGAATTTGTTTCCCACTGGGGCTCAATTTCTTCCTTTTTTTTTTTTTTAAATAATATGAGTCATTCCTGTACCTATTGTTTAATATTAGTTTATTTTCAGTTTTATTTGTCTAGGGATATCTTATCTGTTCTTAGAGAAAAATATTCAAAATTGGAAATAAATTTCTCTCAGCAGTGTAAAGATTTTAGTTCACTGTTTTCACTTCCCCTGTGGTTGAAGATAACCTTCTGTCCTTTATAGCTCGTCCTTAGCTCATTCTCTGAATATTGAAATGTTTTCATTAGTCTTAAGTGCTCTGAATTTTAAGTCAAGGGCTCTAGGTACCTATTTTAAAATGTATATCTCTTGACTCATAGAAATCTACTAGCTTGTAAGCTAGTTAAAAACATAATATATTAGTGCAATTAGCTTGAAGAAAGGTGCTTTGTGAACAGTAGTGCTCACAAAGGAATGGGTTAGTAAATAAAATCTCATGGCTAGACATGGAAGTCTTTCCCATGGCGTATTGGTCAAGGAGGTATTGTATAAATATATGAAGACATTAAAGAATAAATAAAAATGCTATCAAAGGTTCATTCTTTGTAGGGACTGCTTTTATCTTAGGACATGTAAAGTGATTGAAAAATATGTTAACTGCTTATCTCTAAACCAGGATCAACTGCTTCTTGTTCTCTTTTTGAAACTCCAGTTTGACATATTTATCCTTCCTCATAGTCTCCTGTTTTAAACTAATAGTTTCTCTCACTTTTCTTCTTTAGATACATAGCATGCACAGTTTTCTCAGAACTGTCTATGAATTTATATAATCTTTTTGTTCCATTATATTAATTTGCAAGTACATCTATGAATTTTTCTCATCTCCACAAGTTCTTTTTCTTACCTGTCAGTTCCATTCTTAAAGTCTTAGTATTATTTTGTCAACATATTTTCATCAATTCCTTGAAAACTTAATGTATGTACTGAACGGATTTTAATATTCACTCTCCAGTTCTCTCTCAGTTTCTCTCAGCTTCATCTTAATTTTATTTAATAAATTTTAAGGTAATCAATTTATGGGTCTTGCATGACGTTTAAAGTATAGATATCTTAGAAACTCAATTCTTCAGCTTATTGTTTTTAACTGATCTCTCAAGCTTGCTTACTTGTTATTCTATAATTTTGGCTGGGTGCTCCTATTTGGGTCTGACTCTGTGGCTATCGTGATGATCTTCAACTGAAGAGATATTTCCCCAGAGAAATTTTACAATTGTTTCTTTCATGGACTGTGGAGAATTAGCAATTTAAGACTACTTTAATTTAATTTAATATTTTGTCACGGGTTCTTGAACTGCGCAGGTAATCCAAACTCAGAGGTCTGAATTCATATGAACGCGAGCCTGAAATTACAGACTCTCGAGAATGATTTATGTCTCCATTATAAAGCAAGTAAATTATCTTTCTTTTCAGAAAAGCACATGTTTTTCTATCTTCTATTATTCTCAGTACATATTCCTACTTACATGGGCTTTAAGGTGTAAATTTAGTGTATGAAGATGTCAAAATTCATCAGGTTAAGCCAGAACTGACTCTTACAAGTCATCCTCTGACTTACAAATGGACACTATGGCATACATGACCACATGTACGCATGACCACACACACATATGATTTTTAAAAATTCATATTCTATGTTCTGGTGCTGACAATCTTTGGGCTATGTGTCACAAAAGGTTTGTATTACTCCAGAATTCATATAGTTTTAATTTATTAATATGAAATTTGTAATTTTTTTATAAAAGTCCAAATTATATTCTTGTTTCTCTTAAGTTTACTTTCTGCTTTGATTTGACTCGATTTGATGTTCATACTTATAATCCATGCTTTTCCTGAAGCATGCTTATAATGTAAATAAGAGTCTTCATATATTTACACAAATGCATCTGCACCCCAAAAACTAGCTCTATGAAAATGGAGCCCTTTTCCCTCTTTACTACTAAACAATCATTCAAGAACTCTGATCCTGGTAAGAAGCAGGTTGTTTAATTTTTTTGAATAGAGCAGAGCACACTATATCTGTGTTAGTTATCTTGAGTAATTTACTATCTCTCCATCTTATTTAATTAATGTATGCTTCAGTTTGAGCTTGGATCTTCATTCAGGTGTCTCATTGTAAAGGCTACTGTAGGTCCAATCATTTCTGACCTTCCCTAGGTCAGAAGACCAGGTTATAAGTTCTGACCACCTTGACCATTCTGCTTTCATTACAACTCTTATTTATTGGTTTGTATAATCTAAAGGACACCCCTCTTTAGTTAAACTATTATTTAGGGAACCTTTCAAGACTGTAATGCTAGATTTTAAGGAAATTTTATTATGCTCAGGATCTGATGAGATCCTGAGCATAATAAAATAGTGAGTGTTTGGCTTTCTTTTACTCGCAATGGTACTGATTTTTCAGGTTTTGGAAGGTTTGCTCTATAATTTGTGGTTTGAGGTTGTGGTCATTTCCTTCTTGTATTGGAAATGGAATATATTTTTGATTCATTATTTGGACTTGGGCTTTTCAGGAGAATGTAAGTATAACTCATGGTGTCATTCTTCTGGAGTTTGGATCAGCCTCTCTGTTACCTACTGATGCTGGCATCCTATTTCTTGTAGAAAACACTGCACCTTTTCTAAGGCCTGAAACATCATGCTCAAGTTTTCCACAAAAATGACACCTCTTCCCACCCCACCCTCATTCTCTGCATGTTAATAAATTGAAGTAGGGAAAAAGAAAAATCTCTGATGCTTCTTACCCCTGTGATTTGTGAATCATGTGGTAATTCAGTGTCTAAACTCAAAGACTTTGTTCAAGTCTATTAGATTGAAGCAATATCTGCTAAACAGCCTGACAGCTGGGTATTTCAGTTGAATTTCATTGGACTATTGATCTGTAATCAGTATAGCTTTCATGTGACAACAGATTCAAAATAATATAGAATTTTATAAGTGTTTTTGGTGACAACTGTGCTTTGCAAGATGAAGTCTGCTTAGACACGCCATCTACATGAACAGGAACTTAGCCATGGGAATTAAGCATAGGGCATTAACTTTATTACCACAACATTTTTATCTTAATGAATCAGTTCATCACAGAACAAATATACTGTGACATCAATGGTGCCTCTAATCATGTGTTTATGTTTCCATTTACACAGAATAGGAATAATATACATTCAATAACAAACTACACACAATTCATTTTCATTTCATAGAAAAGGCACTGTATGTGCAATTTTTATTTTCCACCAAAAAGTAATTATCCCTTCGTTTGTTAAATTAACATTCAGGAAAGCCAAGCTATGGAAACAGCTGAATAGTTAAAGCATTTGTCATGCAAACAGGTTCAGATCCCTAGAATCCATAAAAAAGTCAATGCAGTCGTACATACATCAATGATTCCTGCGGCATTTTTGAGAAAATGAAAAAAGGAGACAGGAAACTGTGTGGAGGTTCATGGACCAACTATGTCTATGCACCAGTCAATGATATAAGACCATGTCTGCAAAAGATTGGAAGGTAAGGACTGAACCTGGAGGTTGTCCTCTGACCTCCATGGCACACACATATAAATACATGCTAATGCACACAGAACATATGTATAAATTAAATGTAGGTAAAATAACCAACAAAATAGAACAGCATAAATGCAGACATTCTGTACTCTTTCTTTTTCCCCCTTTATCTGACAGAGTTACCCTTTAATTTTTTGTACCCTCTTTCTTAAAATTTCAGTAATTCTATTTATTCTATTTATTTTCTTTTAATCTATATCTTATGTCACCATAATATTCTCTTTCAAAGTCTAGAAACTTTTGCTTATTTTAAATTTTAGCATATTTTTCCTCTGGGGAAAAAGATGAACAAATATTGTCAAAGTTTTACCATATTTTTTTGGTATAGGTAGTTGTATAGGATCACTACAGCTGAAAATCTCTGAAACATCTACTGACCATTTACCTCTCAGTATGTGGAATTTTTCCCTGTTCAATAACTATCTCAGGATTCGGCCATTTCTGGATAATGAAGAAGCAGTCAGTTCTGCTTTACTGCCTGTCTTGGGAGAAACAAAATTAGTTTTAAGGCAATTTATGTAGTTGGAGATAATTTGAGAATATGTGTATTTTATGTTTGTGATTTTTTTATGAGAAAGAATTATAGACATAGAAAACTATATATCCCAACAATGAGATGAGCGAGCCTACACACAAGAAATACAGGGAATATCTCTGTTGTCAAACTGACCCCAGATACCACAGCTATCTTTCTGTGTTGATAGCCACAGAATCCATATCCAGTTTTTAAACTTTTCAAACCATTTCAGACAGTCCTTCTACTAAGCAGTCATTCCCAAAGCTGCCACTCTGACAATGCTCAATTCCACAAGCAAACTGCAGGCCTTTTTCAATCTGTGTACCATAGCTAACAAAGAAGTTATACGTTTCTCAACCATGTACAATGTGTAAAACTGCTACTAGTTTCATAAGGTCCTTGTTGGGTTGTTCCTTAAGGCTACTTACACAATTTTCAAAGTTGCACAGCACAACTTCCTCATAAACTTTAAGGATTTTTATTTCTTTAATTAGAATATTAAGATGGTAGATGTAGTTTAGTGTTTAAGCATTACTTTAGAAGGTACAGGCTAGGAGATCAATGAGCGCGCGCGCGCGCGTGTGTGTGTGTGTGTGTGTGTGTGTGTGTGTGTGTGTGTGTG
>NC_034600.1:21651364-21688344 GCF_900095145.1 Mus pahari
TGTGTGTGTGTGTGTGTGTGTTTAGTGTATTCATATGCAATAAAATTGTACAGGGAGACTTAGTTTATGGTTTGTCCAGTTAGTTCTGATGATTATACCTTACAAATCTATTATCTAATGCTAAAGCCAGGAGACTGGTATAGAAATGACCACACTTCAAAATGTTCCATCACACAGGAATCTCTGCCTTATCTGTTTATCGACAACCTTACCTCTTAATCCAGTCTCCAGACCTTGTCAACTACTAATACTTTCTCCAGCTCTGTCACCCTGCCATATTTAGAATGAGCCACAGATGAAATCTATGTTATGCAAGCTTTGGGGAAAATGATGTTTCCCAGAATAATTCCCTAGAAGTTTTTTTTTGAGTTATTGAATATGTCAATAATGTATTCATTTTTATTGCCAAGTAATTTTACACACGTACCACATTTTAACCCAGAGCCCAGCAATCTATTTTTATTTTATTTTTATATCTAAAACAATTATTCTACAGTTACATGAGGCCATTTTGTACAGGTATATAATAAAATTTTAACATATTCTTCCATATACTCTATTCCCCTGCCTACTTTGCTCCCACTAGGGCCCTTTCTTCTTCTAGATAAATCTGCTTTTACATTTAAGACATCTGTATGCACATATTATTTTATATATCTATAAATTTCAAGACCCACAAATTAATAAAATGTGATATTTGTCTTTCTGGATTGACTTAAATTCCTAAATATGGTTATTCCCAATTTCACATTTATTTTTCTACTAATGGAATAATGTCATTCTTTATGTTTGAAACAAACTCTGTTGTATATAAAAGCCACATTCCTTTATCCATCTCTGTATTGTTGAATGCTCAGGTGGGTTCCATAACTCACCATTATGAATAGATTTGCAATGAACATTGGCCTCTCCCCCTCCCAGGTCTCTGATGTGTCCTAGAGATTGCCTACCCCCAGCAGATCTCCCTTTCCTTTCCCCTGTTCTCCCTATTTGACCTCCCCTCTCCATCCACTTTTCCACCTCCTTCCCTCCTTCCATCAATCTCTGATATCTATTTTCTTTCCCCTTCTGAGAAAGATTCAAATACCCTGTGTTGCAGGCCAGAACTTTGCCTACCTGTCCTCTGAGAGACTTCACTCAGCAGCCAATCAAAAGAGATGCAGAGAATCACACCCAAGCATTAGTTGGAGCTTGGGAAGTCTTACAGAAGAGTTGCGAGAAAGATTGAGGGACCCAAAAAAGGACAGGGACTCCACCAGAAGGCCAACAGACTAACCTGGACCTTTGGGGTTCCCAGACACTGAATTACCAACCAAAGAACTAGCAAAGACTGGACATAGACCCCCTGCACATGCATAGCAGATGAGCAGCTTGGTCTTTATGCAGTTCCCCCAAACAACTGAAGCAAGGGCTGTCTGTGAGCTTGTTATCTGCCTGCCTGCCCGCAAGCCTGCCTGCCTGCCTGCCTGCCTATGAATCCTGTGTCCTTAAATGGACAGCCTTGTCTGGCCTCAGTGGGGGAGGATGTGCCTATCCTGCAGAGACGTGATCTGTGTGTGTGTGTGTGTGTGTGTGTGTGTGTGTGTGTGTGTGTGTGTGTGTGTGTTTGGGAGGGGTGTTGACACCCAGAGGTGGGGCTTCCCCTTCTCAAAAGAGAATGGGAAGGGGAATGGGGAGAGGTCTTGCATGAGAGGCTACTAGGGAAAGGAAGGGCTGATATTGGGTTGTAAAGGGAATAAATAAGTAAATTAAAAAAAAAAAGATTTGAGCTTGTTGCTCCTGCAACTATACCTGCTTGCTGCCATATCTTCTTGTAGTGATGATTATAGACCCTTCTATGGAACCACCAGCCCAGCCCCACTCCCCAAAGAATAAAATCCTTCCTTCTATGCCTTCTACATGGCATTTTATCAGTTATAGAAACATTACTAATATGGCAATAAACTCATTACCTTTAAGTTATTTATCATTAAAATTTTAAATGTTCAGTTAATTCTGGGGTTACATAAAAATAAGTTTGAAAATTGACTTCTCCATTTCTATATTTCATGAAGTTCATTAGAGGTTGGCAATTCCTTACTTAGTTTGAAAATATCATGGAGACTTTAGGGGGAAAGATCCCATGAATTTTAAAGTAAAGATTCATTCTATTCACAGCAGCACATTATATTTAGTCACTAGTCCTGATAATTAGTAGGAAAATATCTGTCAATGAGTTTAAGTATCTTGTTGAAAGATCTTTTTATCTCCCAGATTTTCAATTAGGCAAGACCTCTGCTACAACAAAAAGCTGAATGTTTTCCAGCCAGCCCCTCAGGAAAGATACCATTTTTGGCTCTGAGAACCACTATGACAAAAAGTGACCTTTTTACCTTTCCTGACCCAGGCTTTCCCAGATGCAAACTGGATGGTTTAAATTCAGAACACTATCAGCCTCATAAAGCATGAGACCTGTCTGACCAAAGCAGCCACCATAACCTAACTTAGGAGGCCGCCACTGTGCAGTGGGCTCAGCCATTCCCCTGCCAAATAAATCATCACAAGAGTCCTGTTTACTCTCCGGCTTCCAGTGATACTGAGTGGTGACCTCAAGTTATGTCTGTTCTGAGGAAAGGAAAATCAGGGAGGAGAATAAATTATTACATAAACAAAGACTATATTATTTGGCACATATGTTATGGTTTACCCCATTTCATCCTCTGAACAAGAGATTGTCTGCCTTCAACTTTTCCAGGCTTTTAAAAATCCCTCTTTATAGTCTATGCAGTCAACTTAATGAGGACCACGTGAGGGGCATAAGAGAAATGATGTCATTTTTGCCCTCTCCCCCCTTTCCCCTTCTGCGGGTAGGAACTGGTTTACCCTGCACAGTATAAAATCTGTGCACAAAATCTCAGAATTATTAGAGTGAAAAATTGGTTGCTTAGAATACCAAATGTGTAAACATTTTACCAAGCACTCTTGCATTCACTCTACATATAGCACCATGGTACTAGGCATTATGCTAAACATTACTATTTCACATAAGCCTTCATAACAACATGTAATGACAGAACATATTGTTCAGAGAACAAGTACCAGCCCTGCCTCATTAGAATACACCCAGAGGGTTTCTAGAGCTAGGAAGAACTGTATGCTGGCCTACAAGAGTTGTTGGTTAATTTTTCAAAAATTTGTGAGTACTTATTTAACCTTTTATTAAAATTTAAATAATGGAAATTTATAGTTAAGTAATCTATAAATAAAAACATATAATAAATACGACAACTTTATCCTTTTGTCACATTTTACTATAGTTTATTATTACTTATACCCTTTAAGCTATGTACAACAATTCTACCTCTTTGGTAAAAATTCTCCATAATTGTATTGTATTGGTCAACTCCTCCCCGTTCCACCTTGATTGCTGATACTTCATGACTCAATGTTAGCATTCATTTCCATATTTACTGTATGATGGAAATAAATGTTGTTTTGTACTATAAAGGACACAGTAGCTACATTTTACTAGACATCACAGTATAAATATTACTACATTGACCACAAGTTATAGTAATAACTGCAAATACAGAGAAAGTAATTGCATTCCTAAAACTTCATGTTTTGAAGTATGGTAGAGACTAGAAATACCTTTAAGTTAAATTCATTCCTTCACTATTATAGAAATAAACATATTCAACTTTGGGATTTGATCTCTTGTGCTCTAAGCACCATGTAAACACACACACACACACACACACACACACACACACATTTTACATGGTGGTAATGTGATAAGTAGAGGTTTTCATGGGTAAAGAAGGTTGTATGAAGTCCTCTAGGTTTCCTACCTCAGATATGTTCCATAACATGTTCTAGAAGCATGTATAATAAAAAATCTAGAAGAGATGGCCCTGGAAAGATCAAGTTGGCACTCTGACTGAGATCATTATACCATATCAAATACATGTACGTTACTGCCCAGGAAGCAATGCACCATGACTTTCATTAGAAAATTGTTCTTGACTTCAGCAGCATGTTGAGCTGGGACTTAGGAAACCTAATACAACATGGAAATCAGGACTGGCCACAACAGGCAGAGCAGTCTCTGACCAGCCCCTATTGAAGCTGCTCAGTAGTTTCAAAAGATGCATTGCATCAGGGAAAATGCAGGTGTGAGAAGGGTTAAACATGACAACAGTAGATGTGTGGAAAAGACATGTCTCAAAAGCAAGTCATGCACTGTTACCAGGAGACCAGCACTCGGGTGCTGATGGAGAAATTGAAAGCAATATGTCTGAAGAGAAGACCTGTTAATTCTGGGGGTTCCTAGGAGAAATTGAAGACAACAGAGTCAACAAGTCTTTTCTGGGCTGGTGATCTGAGAGACACTGTGGTGCTGTGTTATCAACACTAACATCAGCTAGGGTTGCTGGAAGTGGAACAAACCTGCCTGACTTCTCATTATTGATTCTAATAGGTTACAGATGTCCTATGGTGGACAGGCTTAAAGCCAATACTGATAAGATAACATTTAAGTGGTTATCATGAGTTATTCAGTGAAAGATACAAAATCTACTCGATGTATAGATGGATTTTCAATGTGAAGACACTAGTATCTTCACGTTTTCATCATAAAATCTCTCTCTCTCTCTCTCTCTCTCTCTCTCTCTCTCTCTCTCTAAACAATCATCAGTAAACCTTTGGTTTTGAATAACTATTAATGAATTAAAGTTTCAGTTCATCCCTGCTACAAATTGATCACATATTGACCCTTTCTGAGTCACAAAATATCTGTACCTACGCTTCTCATCTGCAGTTGAAGGATTCGACAATTCTGAAGTTCTAAGATCCATAAGAAAACCCTGCCTGCAAGGAAACATGACTCCATTTACTCAAGGGGCCAAAGAGTCCACATCACATGATATCTCTCTCCTGAGAGAACTCTTCATGCAATCTTGGAGACCTACCACAGCTAGAGTGTGTAATTCCATGGATCAGGGTGTCAGGCCTCCCTCCATTCCCAAATTGCCTCACTGCCACACACTACGGTGAAGAAGATGCTACAGAAACCGCCCTAATCATTCCCTGAGGGACCTTTTACAAAGATATCATGTTCTTTTCAGACTGCGTTGTTACATTTGACATTTAGGGGTGGGAGGGATTGCAGCTTATGCTTGAATTAAGTGAGCTCATTCCACCCACTTGGTGAGTTACAGTGTCAGGCACAGATTTGCAGTAACACATCTATTTTCAAGAAAATGTGTTCATGCCTATTCTAAAATACAGCACAGCTCATATGTGGTAATTTTTACTTTACTATTTAACATAAAGAAGTTTACATGGAAGCTGCCTTCTAGTTAGCTACTATTAAACTGCTGACTCAGGTTTGTTTGTTTGTCTGTTTTTAGAAGTTCCTGGGAATCTACTGCTAGTCATGATGGCATTTTCACACCTTACTAGAATGTGGGACAAATGAGCAGTCTGCAGCTTTCCAAAAAAAAAAAAAAGAACAGCAGCTTAAAACACATTGAGTGTGTGTAGCCAGGTGCTCTCTAATAGGGGCTTGGAGCCTAGGAGATGAGGCACAGATAGATAGCACCAGAATGAATTCCACTATTTGTGTACACACACTCATCACACTCCACAAAACATGTGTAAGAGAATCTGGGAGAGCACAAGAAAAGAACATCTTTATTCCAAGGAAATGGACAGTGCATATTATTTTGGTTAACTATAACTATTGGTTATATTCATAGCAGCTATACTAAATAAACATTGCTTTTGACATAGTTATTTTGTCTAGCAATGTGTTAACCATATTCTCTCTGCTTAACCTAGATAACATGTGCATTCACTAACCCTTGTAATGAGAGAGAGTCAAGCTATAGGTCCTTGATAGACAGTGCAGAGGTAAGGGAACCACTTGGTCTAGGTCTTATCTCAGATCATTACTGTTCATGTTGACTGAAAAACACAATAAATAATGATCAAAGAGCCCATACCACTCAATTCTAGATCTGTGTCTACTACTGTTGAACTATGGCTCTTTCATCCACTAGTCTAACCTCCCTGAGTTGAGTTGCACCAAAATAATTATCCTTACTAGCTTTACTGAAAATACTTGAGTAGTTTGGAATGAGATTCTGCTGAAGGAAACAAAAATTAGGGTCATTATCCTAATTTGAACTGTTACAGTAAATGATGGGTAGGTATTGGTCCTGGGGGTACTATTGATGAAAAGTAAGATGCTCTGTTCTGCAGCCAACTCAGGTCAATCCATTTGATCACCTTAGTTCTGTTCTAATTGGCAAACATACCAGAGTTGCACCACAGAATAAAAATACATTAGGATGTGGGGAAAGAATTGAAGCAAAGAATTGAAATTTAAAGTAGGGAACATTGCAATGAGATGCAGATGTCTTTAAGCTATCAGTGTCTTCAAGGAGGTGAGCAGAAGCCACTTGGCTACAAATCACCTGTTATGTGGCTATCACAACTTGAAATGACCCAAAAGATCCGACTACATGCTGATTTTTATTTATTTATTAGTTTATTTTTGTGTTTGCATATACTGCAGTTCATATGTTGTGTTTGTGGGGTTGTAGGTCAAAGGACTCCTTGTACGGAACTCTTTGTATCTTATATATTCTGACAATGGAACACAGGTGGTCAGGCTTGGTGGCCAGCAATATTCTCCACTGAACTGTCTCTCAGGCTCATACTGATTTTTTACATTCAAAGCTAATCAAAATACCAGTTTCCGGTTTTTACACTAATTATATGCTGAGATGATTATTGTCTTGGCAAAATAAACATATTCCTTTTGACTCTTTTGTTTTTTTCACATTTTAAAGTGTACCTATTAGAAAATTTAAGATCACATCTATGCTTAACATTACATTTGATAGGACAGTGGCAGTTTGGATATGTCATTTACCTTATACTACAGAATTTTGCATTGTTTTGAATATTTAAGCAAAAAGGCCAAAATTGAAAGATAGTCCTAAAAGTAGAAGGAATGAGGAAGTGTGTCTGAACGAAAGAAAAATTACCATCATGCCTGAAGACATGGGTTTATGCCCAATGTGTGCTTGTATGTGGTCAAAGTACAGATGCCCTGTAATGAAAATATAAAGCCCACCTTTGTGTACAATGAATATAACACAATTAAAATGTTTAAGATATAAAAGTCCTCGCAAAATTGCACACATGATTACATCTGTTTCTTTGACTGCAATATGAGTCAAGTAAATGGTAGGTTTGCCATTTTGCCTTATTTTTCCTACTTAACCATTTTTCTCATTAACAATTTTTCTAACTAAAAATTAACTTGATTTCTAGAAATAAGAAGTGCAAAATTTTAATGTTTCTCTCTTGCTTCTTCTAGAGCAGAGAAATAAATAGACTCTGTATGACACATGGGGACCATCAGAGTCTAATGATTGCTTGCCACTGTGAATAATTGGACAATCTCTTGGTTCTCTTTCCATTCAAAACTGGAAAATTATTGGATTATTTACTAGTTACTTTTGACTACCTAAATTTATTCATGGAAGACTCAATGTACATAGCCATTAATCTATGACAGGATACTTAATAAAAAGCATAATAAGAGGCAATTGAATTTCACTAAATATCTTATAAAGTTCAAATTTATTAAATTAAAATGGTTTTAACTGATAATGATATTAGCAGGCATGTTGAGCCATGCATATGCTCATAAGCACTGCTGGTGGATTATCTCAGGGTACAATTTACCAGGAGGTGCATCAGTATTTAGGCAACTTGACACTCTGCTACCCAAGCTCTTCTGTAGACACAAGGAGAATGATGCTCACTATAATTTACATATGGTATGGTATAGCCAATCACATAATTAAATAAAAATACCATTCTATTATCTATGAGCATTTGTTAGTGAAGAAGTTGGTGCATTGATAAATGTACATACATATATACATGAATATATATATATATATATATATATATATATATGTGAGCTACAGATACATACATACATATATACATATATACATACATACATACATACATACATACATACATACATATGTATTCCTGCAGAGGAAAGGAAGTCAGCAAGCCAGGAAAATAACTATATACACATATTTGTTCCTCATTTCCAAGGTACACACCCATCAACAGATGAATGAATAAAACAGAATTGATAAATATACATACAGTGGACTCTTCTTCAGCCATAGAGAAGAATGAGTAATGATATTTCATCATGACAAATAGAATGGGGATCATCAGCCTACACGAACTTAGCCAGACACATAGAAACAAACAAATAAATATTCTGTAAAAATAAAGGATGGGCATTTGAAAAGAATGGGTAAATAGAAGATAATAGGGAACATGGACAAAGACTAAAGGCAATGTTTACATGTCCAGAAATTACAGAGTAAAATCTGTTAGCTCATTGAACTTGTTTGGTTTCATACAATAAAGTAAATGAGTAAATAGAAGACCCACATATGATGAGTAAAAGGAGATATTCAAAGTGTTTTAAGAGAACACTATAAAGTCTATACCTCAAAATAATCATACAGGAAATAAAAGGACTAACAATTTTTATAAGACATATATTAATATCCTATCAGGCACTATCACATAAATGAAGCATATACATTACAACCAAGTAAGCATGTTTGTCTTAGTCTTTACTAAATCGAGAGAGGGAATATCAGGCTTGAAATGTGTTTAAATGCAATATTCAAATCTAATATGAAGTACTTGGCAGCTTACTTTTTCGTAAAGATTTTCAGTTTATTTATGCAAGGTTTGAAAGCACAGCTTGATTGTTGTCTCTGAGCTGTGACTTGCTAAAGGTCTTACCTTGAGAATCTGTACTCCATAAAACCCTCCAAACCATTTTCTGCCAGAGACATAATATTGTACAGAGCAGCCCGAGTTGACTTTTTTCCAACCATCATATACCTTGGGCCAAGAACCACACACTAGGAAAAGCATAACTCCCCGATGCATCACCAGACTATTATTTTTTAATGTTCTTCATAATATGGAAGAGAAAAATATGCTCTTTGTGACCAAGTGCATATGTGAGCTTTCTGCATTGTGAAGCATCAAGCAAATTCTCACAGGTCGGGGGAACCTAAGAAGACCTGGAACTGAGCAGACCTGCTTCAATTTGCCTCTTCTTTCCCTTTCCCACCCCCCCCCCCATAATAATAGCAGTAACAATTGCCTCTTCTGGCTTGAAATGTGAAATCCGACCTCTTCCCAGTTATGAAGAGACCTGTGAGAATATGAAGCCACCTGCTAGAAGAGAGAGCTTTAAAATGTGAAGGTTTTGCACACCAAAATGATCAGAGAGACTTTACTGAGAGGCATCTGATGAATCTACAAGAGGCAAAAGAGTGAAGGTATCACATATTCAGTGATCCCTCCAAAGCTCAGTGAGGACCAAAGGATTCCCAGTGGCTACTCACGGTTCAAGCCTCTTGTGACTTTTTTCTTCACCTGCTGCACTTGCCACCAATAAAATCTGACACTCTTGAGTTCCATGTTTGCTTTGCCACCTCTCAGTTTACCTACACTTGTTTTGAGGCATAAAGACAATGAACTATTTGGAGACCAGTTATGTCCTCTTGTGTTTCTGGGTGTACTACTACTGTCCATGAGCCCCCATTTCCCAACCATCACATGTTTTTCTCTGTATTTCTTAACAGTTGAGCTGGATCTCACAACAGCATCTATTTATATAAACAGTAGTGCTGGTTTGGTTTTTTGCCAGGATGTCAGAGGCCATGGGGGCTTCCCAAGAGAGGGAAGCAGGTAGTTGCAAGAGTTCCTTAGAGAACAAGGCTTATCCACTGTCATTTAAGGCTTGCTGCACATGGCCTTGTGGACATTTCAAAGCAGAGTCCTCTGGATATAGGGTCATAAATCTCTGTTCATTGAGAGCAATAATAAAAACCCAAGGCTGATCTAAAATCCATATTATCAAGTTAAAACTCAACAAGGGATAGGGACTTAAAAATACCAGAGAAAACAAAATTCAAGACTGCTACAGCTTTTGTGAGAAATCTTTGCTTTGTTGTTGTTTTCTTCCCCCCTCCATACCTCCCTTCCTTCTTTCTGTTGTTCTTTCTTTTGGAAACTTTAACAGTCTCACTATGTAGCTCAACCTGGCCTCAAACTTGTGACCTTCCTGAATCAGTCCCTGGGGTTGCTTAGATTATATCTGTATCCCAGACTGCCACATTTGCTTGGTCTTGTATTTGAAAATCAATTATAGGCATGAGAGATGGGAGAAATGAGGTGAATCCTATCACTGGTTACTTATTTCATTGTCATGACAAATTACATTGCAAAGGTACTTAAGGAAAGAAAGGTTTCTTTTCTCCTCAATCATGGTAAAGAAACCTCTGTGGGGAGAACGTGAGGCAGCTGGCCACACTGTGTCTATATAAAGGAAGCAAAGAGAGATGGATGTGTATTCTCAGCCAGCTTTCTCCTGTTCATTCAGTTCAGCACTATAGCCCGTGGATTGATGTTGCCCACATTTAAAGCAGTTCTACCCACCTCAATTCATTTCATCTAGAAAATCCCTCATAGACATGCCCTGGAGAGCCTATGATCCCGTGACTGTTGCATGCAGTCTTCACACTCCGTTTCTCACCTCCTCAAACCAATAACCATCACCTCCTGTGCATCCAGCCACTACCAGCCTCATCTCAGGCCTCCCCATCAACCACAATTGCCCTGTCTTCTGGTCTCACGAATAGCCTGCTGCTCCAGAAACCTCCTGTCAATTTTAGTGTATCTGCTCTTCAATCAAAGACCCGTAACGCCTCTGTTCCTCCTTCTCTTAGGTCATAACCTTTCTTGTGAGTCCATTTACTCCTCTGATTTGAGGAAACAGAGACTTTCAATGTTTTCCCACCAGTACTCTTCAATAGCAAATTAGTAAATTTGTGTACAAACTATATACTATCAGAATTTTTTATTTTAGAAATCGATGTTTGTATTGCTGACGTCTTTTATTATTTTTTTTAAAAATTCATTAAAGGGATGTTGATTTGAGATTGTGCCAAATTTATTTTAATTTCTGAAATGGTTCTGAATACCTATGCTGTTTTTGTCTTTTGTGGTTGTTAGAAATAGAATCCTCAGTCCTGACCTTGATGATAGATATCAAAATATTGATGAACTCTGAAAAGCACCTAAGATGCACCACATCCTGCAGTATCAAAGACTCAGCCAGGATTTAATCCTCCATGGAAGAAAACAAGCATACCAGTCTCACCAGCATGAAGATTTGCTTTCAGCTCTAATAAATGTTAAAATTACATGTATATCAACAATGAATTATTTTAAAGTGAAGGTTGGTATTATTTACTAGCGCCAAATGCTTAGTGTCTTAGTCAGGGTTTCTATTCCTGCACAGCATCATGACCAAGAAGCAAGTTGGAGAGGAAAGGGTTTATTTGGCTTACATTTCCATACTGCTGTTGATCACCAAAGGATGCAGGACTGGAACTCAAGCAGGTCAGAAAGAAGGAGCTGATACAGAAGCCATGGAGGGATGTTCTTTACTGGCTTGCTTCCCCTGGTTTGCTCAGCCTGCTCTCTTATAGAATCCAAGACTACCAGCCCAGAGATAGTCCCACCCACAAGGGACCTCTCCCCCTTGATCACTAATTGAGGAAATGCCCCACAGCTGGATCTCATGGGGGCATTTCCCCAATTAAAGCTCCTTTCTCTGTGATAACTCCAGCTGTGTCAAGTTGATACAATGCTAGCCAGTACATATATATATATATATATATATATATATATATATACCTGGGACCACATAAAAATTCTAGAGGCAAGGGTATTGCAAGTGAAAAATGTTTAAGTCCTGGTCTTATAAGAGCACCTTGCCTCCAAGGTAACTATGCTACCCTTCTTGTCCTGCTGAGGACACCACTAAACACACTCTAGGAGAGGAGCCCAGTTAGATGATGCTATTTCATCCAATGCTTGATAGTGCTGACTTTTCATCTTCTCAAACTGTCCCGTTGTTAACGTTGTTGCCCTTCATCCTGGATCTGCAATTCACCTCATAGCCTTTTCCAAAAGAATAGGAAAGATTCCTTCTTACTCCCATAAACTAACTGAGAACACCCCCTCCCCTGGCCTTCCTCTCAGTACATACATGTGTGGTGCTTGTACTTGGTTGTGTACAGATAGATGTCCATGAACACATTTGTATGTGCAGAGGTCAGATGAGGATGTCCTCCTCCATCAGTCTCTACCTTGTTCCCTTGAGTCAGGCTCTCCCTCACTGAATGTGTAAGTAGGCTGGGAGACAGGAAGTGTCTCCCTGCTGTAGAGTTGGGGGTCATAGGAGTGATACGGGGATACTCCGCTTTTTCACTTGTGTGCTAGGGATTTGAATAGATGATTTTCTCAAATCACTCCAAGACTTTTTTTTCTTCACCTTCAAGATGAGCATAGTAATTAAACCTACTACCATGGGCTTTGTCGAGAATTAAATCCAACAGCATGTAAAATGTTCATGGAATCATTCCTGCTATGAAGAACCTACTCAGTTTTAGCTAATCCTTGTGCACTTGACTTTTCTCACCTTAAAGCATGAAGGAAGGCTTAGGCATGCTATTTCCATAGACATTTGCATCTGCTATCACCTTTTACATTTATTATGCCAAACATTAATTTCATTTTGATTCCATCCCTAAAGTTCAGTTTTTCTCTACTACTGGTACTCTCAATAACTATCCTTCGTTCTTTCAATGAACATCTTCCATGTGTCTAAATGACACCAGGAACTATTCTCAGTGATGATGAAAAGATGAGGAATCAAACCAAACCCCTGCCCACAAAAGCAATAAACAAGAGAAAACACACACGCTCTCTCTCAAACTGTAAGACATTATGAAGACAATACGGTGATGTAAGTGACCAAATGTGACTCTGTAGAGGTGGAAGATGATACCCTCTTAGAAAGGATGATCTAGCATGTTCTGTTAAAAATGAGTCCCTGAACCAAAGTAACCTACAAGCTAGTAATTTTTTATACATTTTTATACATTTTATACATTTTCTTAACTTTCCTTTATTGGCCCCCTCTCTCTTGCTCTTCATGTCTCGTGTGCATTATTACCAGATATTTCTCTATGCCTAGCCTTGCAGTCTTGGCCCTCAATGTTTCTGTGCTAGAGTGGACTTTTAAAATATGCGATGAACCATGGCCCATTCCAAAGTCAATGAAAATGTCCCCATTGCCTCCCTATTCCTCCCATAGAAAGGTAGAGAGTCCTCAATGAATTTGCCTCTGCTTACTTTTCTGCTGTTTTTCAGACACTCCAACTCATCCCCTAGATTTTCCACTCGACTTTCCCACCAGGAAGTCATCATTGTACTTCGCTTCATACATCTGTCCATGCTGTTCACTTGGCTCTGAGGGTCTTTCCACCTAGCAGTTCCTTAAACTAACCACTATCTTTGAAAATTTCCTCAGTAGCTGACTGTATGTTTTACCCTATACATTATCAAACTCACCTCTTGTTTCCTTGTTTGCTTCTCTGTCCTCAACCTTTAGACTCTGAGGATTGTCCCTGGTTTCTGGGCCTCCTTACCTACTACAGTGCCTTGAACACAATTCAAATGAAGCTGAGTAGGAAATAAACTCAGGTCTGATTTCAGAGTCTGTTCTGTCCCAAGCAAACTCTAAAATGAAAACCTAAGTTATGGAAAGAGGGTCATGATTTCCCAATCTGGCTTTGGTTCAAGATCTGGCTCATTCGTCCACAAGTTGACTTTCTTGTTCAACCATGCATGACTGTCATCCCACTCCTGCCCCTGTGGGAATCCCATTGTCACACTTCACTGAATGTCTCACTTTTCTCTCTGGTCCCATGATGGCTGTGTGCTACAGTGGTGCCAGTGTTCACTTAGTGGATTCCTTACCTGGGACAAGCAAAATGAAACACTGAAAATTAAACAGAATTCCATATGTGCTGCTGAGTTCCTGCTGCTTGGAATGAATTGTGCTCATAACTGCAGTCTTTATTGAAGGAAACCAGGCAGCACATCCAGTAGATGAGGAAGGCAGAGTCTTGTGTATGAGTCGAATAAGAAGCAGAAAATGAGCATTAAGTTAGCAGGGGCTCAGGAATTTAGTGCATTCTTCTTGGACCATTGAACACAGAATCTAGATAGTCATTGATTCTATGGTTTACACCTAATACCAAGAGTGGTTTATAACCTAAAACAACAACAGGAAGTCTCAGTCTCAGATATTGTCCTTTCTCACATGGCTCTTGATATGAAATCACTATCCTTGTGGATCTGAGAATAAGAATTTTTTGCAGAAGTCAGGCCCATTGCCCCTGTCATAGCTATAGTGTAAAGAAGACCCTAAAGTGTCCCTCCCTCGCTGAGAGCAACCTGGTCCTTTCCTCTCTCCTCATTCATCCCAAGCTTGGAACACAGTCTGTGCTCATGTCCCACTAACACTGCATTCAGTATGACTCTTGGAATCTACTTGTCAGTTGGTTTTCCTTTTGTATGCACTAAGAATTTTAAAAGTAAGAAAGTAAATTAGCACAAATAGAATAGACTGCTTTGTGTCCCCCACAGTACTTTGAAAAAAACTACAGTACAGGTGAAAGGTCTTTTCTAGGTACAAGTCTCAGTGTGAATTTTGAATTCTCTAGTCAGTATGGGACATGGGTGTGATGACACTTTGCCAGAGGGTATAGGGAGACAGCAAGCTCAAGCATCTTCCTTCCCAACCCCGCATGGAGCTGAGCAAAGCAGCAGGTCTCAGGGCTTATTATGATGATCCTGGAGGAGAGGGCCTCACTCAGGCACATGTTCTCAGCCAATACCCTGAACTGACTAGTCCCATGTTTAGAGTTTGGCAGAGGTCTGAGCTCTCTATGCCAAGCTTTCTTCTCTTTAATTGCTAAACCCATGTTTATTTGAAAGCAGAGTTAATCCATGTATTTCTGATTACCCATCAGAACTCATCAAAATGAGTCTCTGGGAAAAAAAAACCTGTTTGATGTTAAAAAATTAATCTGAAGCCATCACTCTTGTGAACAGAAAATCGAATTTTGCCAGAAGCACACTGCTCCAAAATTTGAAAGACATTATCTTGCTCTTACACTTTATAAGAAATTTGCACTGCCTTTCTGTGGACTTGGCCTGACTTCATTCTTCTTTCCCTTAATTTTTAATCCCTAGTCCATGCTATTCTTTACTTTGAATGTGATGGTGAATCCTGTCATCTGCAATGAGAACACAGCTAAGAATTACATTGTGTAACTAGTAGCAATAAAAACCATGTTATTTCCCTTGTATGGCAAGAACTGGCTTCTAAATTCATGACAGATCATTTTTCATTCTCTTCTTACTTATTTTCTGACTATCTTTTCTTCATCATGCATTACAATTAAACACTATCATCTAGTCAGTCAGCAAATATGAATATAACAGTGTTGAAATTGTGACATATTTGATCCCATTAATGCTGCCTCCTTTTTAATGTAAAGCATTGATCACGTGACCGCAGCTATCTAGATCCAGCTCCCACATCCTCTGATTCGGCCATTCATTTTATAAGAGTACTGGTGAAAAATGAAATGCAGGGTGCTCCTAAAACTGTTCTCATATATAATATCTCACAAATGTTGCTTCGATAAAATTTATTTGATAGGTTTGAAAATATGAAATTTCGTATAAACTTCTTGAAAGGTTTACTGCATCCATAAATATCATATAAATGCATTTCTGTTCTTCCCTCATTAAACAGTTTACATCAAAAGCGCTTCAGTACAGTACTCCATTTGTTCTTTAGTAAATATAACCTGTATAATGGTTCACTTTAATCTAAGGAGCATGAGAGTAGACCAAAGACACCACAGGTGTATTCATTTTCTTCCCTCATAGAATAAAAGTTTCTTTGAACTCAGCCATCTGTTCAGTGGCATAGGAAAGGACTTCATTGTCTCCCACATCTGGATATCTTTATCCTGTTGAAAACTACAATTAGCACTGCAACCCATACTTCCATTTGCACAAAGACCCTGCACTTCTCTTTGCTTCCTTCTGGTGCCAATTGCCTAACAATCCCTGGTGATGGGCAAGACATGAGCTCAGGGGGCAGAAAGGAACTGACTTAGTATACAACTTTTCTAAGCATTGCACTAACCAGTCACTTCTTGAGCCTCTCTCAGTCATATGGATGCAGCTCTAGAGCCTCCTGTGTGGAGATGATCCTAAGGTTAAGGCTTCCTAGGGGAGGGGAGCCTCCCCCATCAGATCACATGGGAAGATGCAGAGATGTGTGAAGTGACAAGGTCCAGGAGAAGACATGCCTAAGAGGGACCAAATAGCTGTCAAATGAAGTGGAAGAGCAAGGACTGTCAGTTCACTACCTGTCACCAAACCAAAGTGCCTTCTGGACTAAGACCCCATGGACGACAGTCTTCTGTCTCTGAGGATTTGTTTTGTTTGCCTTATCAGATAAATGGAAAATCTCCCAGTTTTCTATTTTAGACCTATGTCTTTTGGGTGTGATTATAAAAGTAACATGCATGCTCTTTTCAGAAAACTCTGAATATACAAAGAAAATACAAAGAAGCAAACATAAATGACCCAGAAATATTGCTAAGATTTTGAAATACTTTTCTCTACTATTTCTTCCTTGTGCATTTTTTTACTATAATTGGAATTGTGGAGTGTGGAAATGCCACACCTCTGATTTTTGCATTGTATCGTTATTGAAGCATGACCTCGAGACCATTAAAGGGTGAACAAAACACAATTTAGGATGAGTATGGAGTCATTTTCTTGAATGGGTCAGTGTGGAAATGTTTGGAGATGGACAGGATCTTAAGCTTTCCCTAATAACTGTGATCAGACCTTGGATTTTTCTTCTGTGTCTTTCCATTAGGATGTTTCCTGGGTCAGAATGGTGGATCACAAACTATTTTCTTTCCTTCTTTCCTTCCTTCCTTCCTTCCTTCCTTCCTTCCTTCCTTCCTTCCTTCCTTTCTTTCTTTCTATTTCTACCTTATTCTCATACGTTACATCCAGACCATAGTTTCCCCTCCCTCCACTTCTCTCAGCTCCCCTACCTCCTCTTTCCTCCAGATCCAGTCTTCTCCCATTTCCCTTCAGAAAAGAGCAGGCCTTTCAGTAATGCTATCAACTGAATATAGCATAACAATTTACAATAAGACTATCCACAAACCCCCTTATCAAGAATGGACAAAGCAACCCAGCAAAAGGAAAGGGGTCCCAAGAGCAGGTAAAAGAATCAGAGAAACAAGAGAAATAGATCTGGAGCCACCAGAAAACTCTAGATGTTAGACCACACCCCAGTTACTGTCTCCAAGGGAAAAAGCCATGAGTACCATACTGCCCGTTGGCCTTCCCCAATATACTGTTCTGTTCTTTTCAGGGAGTTAAGAAATGCTGTGATATACTGCATAAATGAAGAAATAAATATGAAAGAGAGCAAAGAATTCACAAGAAATAATGTACAATACTATAATGATGATAAAGAAAAATGTTGTCAAATATGGTAAAATATTTACCTAAAACATGATTTTTAAAAAGTGTTTATGCACTATAAGTGTGGCAGTCACAGGAAGAAAAGAATGACAGGCAGTAAAGGAGGAAAAAAATGAAAAATTGTATTGGTCACATTTACTGCAGTGCTAAGTATACATAGAAGGTAAGCTACACAGGTGCACACACGCACATGCACACACACATGTACACACACACCACACAAAAACACACACAAAGACACACACATATACATATACACAAGTATGAACATGTATGCATGCACACACATGGATGTACATACACACATACACAAACTCACACACAGGCACATGCACACACAGACATACACAGACACACATATGCACACATGCATACATACAAAAAGGACTAATTAGTATTTAAAACAGGTTATCCTTGGAGAAGCTGGAGATTATAATGGGGCAGAGTCCCACAAAGGGGATCTGCAGTTTATAGTTAATTAGATATATAGACATGTAGATAATATATAGATATATAGATGATATATAGATATTCAAAGAAAAATAAGCCATCAAATTGAAAGAGAGTATGGGGAGTTAGAAGAAGGAAAAGGAAACATGATGTAATAAGAAATTGAAAAGAAAGCAAGGAAATAGAGATTCTCCTGATCTGTTTCTTTGTCTCTACTCCCCCACCTCTTTTTTTGTTTTGTTTTGTTTTGTTTTGTTTTGTTTTGTTTTGTTTTGTTGGTTTCTGGTTTTTCGAGACAGGGTTTCTCTGCATAGCTCTGGCTGTCCTGGAACTCACTTTGTAGATCAGGCTGGCCTCGAACTCAGAAATCTGCCTGCCTCTGCCTCCCGAGTGCTGGGATTAAAGGCGTGCGCCACCACACCCAGCTTTCCTCCCCCACCTCTTAAAAGCAATGGCTACCAACACCGCTCAGTGCAATCCATTAATAGCACACGACTAAGAAGCAGAAGATCTGAGCTGCGGTTTTAGTAAATCGTCATGCAATATTCTGCACGTAATTTAAATTTCAAAATAAAACGACAGGCTGGAAAGATGGTGCAGTCAACAAAGCATGTGCTTTGCAAGCAGAAGAACCTGAGTAGATCTCCAGAAATGACCCAAAGGGCAGAGTAAAGTGTCATACAGGTACTCAGCAGGCAGAGACAAGTGCCCTGCTGCTCAGTGGCCAGAGTCTAGCCTAGTTGGAGAGCCAATGCTCCTAGAGAATGAGCCTGTCTGAAAAGCAAGATGCGAACTGGAGAGAAGGTTTAGTGGTTGTAAGCATTTGTTGCAGAAGACCCAGTCTTAGTTTCCAGCACTAACAAAAATCTAACAAAAATAGCATCTAACAAAAATCAGAAACTCCAGTTCTAGAGGAGCTAATGCACTCTTCGGACATCTGCAGGTACTATTCACACATGTGGTGCACATACATACATGCATGTAAAACACCCATACACATAAAATAAATATTATTTTAGTTAAAATAAAATTAAAATTAAGTAGGCAGCTCTCAAAGAATGATGTACCAGGTTGAGCTCTTTCCCACAAACATACAGACACATGGATATATACTCATGTACATCCATAAATGTCACATGGAGATGCAAACTCATACACATTCATGTACTTCACATACACACATGTACAAATACATGGATATATACACATGTACATACCTGCATACACATACACATGCACATACACATGGATTACATTCATGCATATTACATGAACCACTACACACAAACAGGGATTCACACACATGCACATATATGAACACATACCTCCCACATGCACACACACTAAAAGCAGTACAGTTGAATAAGTAAGTTTTTGTTTTTATAGCCAGACTACTAAGACTATGTTTCTCTTAATATTTAAGAATTTAAGAATTATTTTATGTGCTTCAGTTTTCTCTCTTTGAAGAGGGATGAGAGTCCTTCCATCACAAGATTGCCAGGGGGATTAAAGGAAATAATCCTAGTTACTTATGTAGCATAAAGCATAAATCTTGACTGTCATAATCACTGTTGTTATCAGTAACACTGATTTTTGCTCTAAAATAAAAGCATTCGGCTAAACAACTACTAGAGGCCCATACTATGATAAATGAGGAATTCCATTCCCTTAGCTGTGGCTTTGATGTGTTAAATTTTCTTGAGCTGTCAGGGACTGGAGAATAATTAGGTAAATTGCATCCAAGGACACAAAATTGAAGAAGTGTGAGCTGCAGATAATTCTCATGACTGAATCCATGATGCCAAATCCATCAAGGAGAACAAGAGACAGTGAAAGTTGACCTTTACTGACACCTCCAACATATGGCCTCCACGCATCTTCACAAATAACCTCTGAGAGAATAGAATGTGTGATGTTTCCTTTCTTCAAGATTAGCCACAGAAGCCTTTGCAAATGTGCTATTTAGAAATAAGTGTATGCATTTTAATATTTCAATTTAACAAAACGTGCTGGCCTGACCCCTGGTTCACTCGTGTTAACCACTAACTGGCCTTGATAACCATTTGTTGGGGATGCACTCTGTTACCAGCTGGCCTTCTTATGTCATCTTCAATGCCATTAAACTCTTCAGAGGTGGGCCCAGGTCAAGCTGGAGATTTCTGCCCTGCTTTAAGAAAATAGCATTCAATGTTTGTGTCCCTGCTGCCTGTATCTCATGTCTTACAGTTTACATCTATCTCCTGGAGTAGTTCAGGAGGAGAAAACATTCCTGTTTACCCTAATTCATGGTGTCATCACCAATCTATAATTCAGTGCTCATCCCTAGCCTGCCATACTCAGAAAGCCTTAGATCATATCCTTGTGTCTTTAATATCCTTTATATCCCACCTGAGTCTGTAAAGTCCATTAACTGAATTGAACTTGTGCTCAGAACACCACTTGGAGTAAAGACCTATTTTCAAAGTTTATTATATATTTTGGAATTTTCAAATGTCAGGAAATACACCTGAAATACTATTGTCAATGCTGTTTATTTTTGGTCACCTTCAAGCAAGTAAGAAGGGAAACAGTCACTAAAGATAAGATATGAACTGGAGGATATCATCCTGAATGAGGTAACCCAATCACAAAAGAACTCATTTGATATGCACTCACTGATAAGTGGATATTAGCCCAGAAACCTAGAATATCCGAGATACAATCTCCAAAACACAAGAAAATCAAGAATAAGGAAGACCAACACGTGGATACTTCATNCCTCCCTAAAATAGGGAATAAAATACCCATGAAAGAANTNGCAGAGACAAAGTTTGGAGCTAAGANGAAAGNATGGANCATCCANAGACTGCCCCACCCNGGGNTCCATCCCATAATCAGCCACCAAACGCAGACACTATTGCATATGCCAGCAAGAACTTGCTGAAAGGGCACTGATATAGCTATCTCTTGTGAGGCTATGCCAGTGCCTGGCAAATATAGAAGTGGATGCCCACAGACATCTATAGGATAGAACACAGAGACCCCAATGGAGGAGCTAGAGAAATTATCCAAGGAACTGAAGGGTTCTGCAGCCCTATAGGTGGAACAACAATATGAACTAATAAGTACCCCCAGAGCTTGTGTCTCTAGCTGCATATATAGCAAAAGATGACCTAGTCAGCCATCGTTGGGAAAAGAGGTCCCTTGGTCTTGCAAACCTTATATGCCCCATAAAGGGGAACGCCAGGGCCAAGAAGTAGGAGTGAGTGGGCAAGGGAGCAGGGTGGGGAGAGGGTATAGGGGACATTTGGGATAGCATTTGAAATGTAAATGAAGAAAATATCTAATAAAATAATTTTCAAAAGATATGAAATGTTTCAGTAACAAATACAGTGTTATATTCAAGTCTCATCATGTTCCATGATTACCCAAGATTCTTAACTTTTCATAAATTATTAAAAATTGTATTCAATTATAAAACTCAGATATTTCAATGGAAATAATTGTAAGTGAAGATTATATTTACTAAATTGCTACTTTTCAGCTCATTTTAAATATAATTTTGACCACATCTGAAGCCAAACTAATTTAATATCAGAATAGTTCACAAAGCACACCATATTAATGAAAATAATTTCTTCAGTGAAAAAGATAACCATTAATAGATGAGGGAACAAAATTGATATCTTGAAGTTTCAATATAAAAGATGAATCAATAGTAATTAATTTCTAACAAGTTCCTATTACTGAAACCTAATACTGTAAACAAGATACTTCTTGCAAAGAACATGAATAATTAAGAGCCCTAAAATAAACTTACCCTGACAGAGGGGACCCACAGTGTACACACAGTGGAATGGAAGTTGCACATCACTGAAGTTCTCAACATGTCCCAGCACTAAAGAGGAAAGTGACTTGTATGTAGGTGCTGTTTAAACAAAATGCCACACCACTGCCCAGATCATCTGGAACTACCGCCTGCCACAGAGCCCTCAGCCCCAAGGTAGCACTGGGTAGAATAGGAGGCAAGGACTCCTAATGTTAGCAATAGTCATAATGAAAACACAGTACCACAATTATCTAGTTTTGACATAAGAACTCCTGCAGTAACTCTTTCTGAAGCAATTGGCTTGCAAGACAACTGTGCCAGTCTCCAGCCTTGGGAGTTCATTGCCCAAACTGATTGTATTCAATACCAAGATGGAGGAGAGGAGGCATTCTTTATGGAATGGAAGTTAAGGTCCCAGAGATTCTTAGCCAATAGGGGGTAAATGTAGGTAAGGGAGAAACAATTCTTAATAAAGAAAACTAAGGTGTATGTGGAGCCTGCACAGTAGAACTGAGCACCATCAATCACTATATGATATCCAAGGGGATGTAAAGTAAAGGGTCATTTATGAAATGACAACATTTTTGACACTGCAACAGGAGTCATATTTATCAAAATAGTTAACATTTTCATCCAGTAAGTTCACATATATATTTTATTTTATTTTACACTGTGAGGTAGGTATATTTCTAGGGGAAAAAACTTTGTGATTAAAATCAGTTCACTAAATGTATATAAGATAAAATATTTTGATAATTTTGCATCAAAATGATGTAAAAAGAATGTATACCTAAGTTTTAATCATTTTTTGTTATGATTCATGGTATGTTCTAGCACAACTAAGGACTCTCAAAAATATATCATGTTTTGCATTTTAAATTTATTATACATTTTAGATGAATTTTGGGCTTTTCTGATTTCAAAATTACAGTGGTAATTTCTCTGAATCTTCTCACCTAGTTCAGAAATTCATTTATCTTACAGTTAACATTTGTTCTTAAAATATTCTCCATATATAAATAAGTACAGTAAGTATATTGTAAATACAATTGTCAATCGTATGTATGTTTTATTAAAAAAAAAAAAAACCCAGTCAGCAGTGATTGACAGGTTGGTAGTAAAAATGGTCTACGCAAGCAGCTAGACTATGATGAGCTCTGGGAGTCAATTTACAGAGGAAAAACAGTGTAGAAAGCCTTACTCAGCCCTACTTAATCAGCTTCATAATAAGCAATTAAATATCTGTAATTAAATCTCCATTTACTGGGCAGACCAGACTGGGACATTCAAATCCAGTCTTTTGGGTTAGTTATAAGCTTTATAAAAAACTGCATTCATTAATTCGAATAATAAAGAATGCAACAAAAACAATAAAAATCTAAGTGTGTGCTTAAGAGATTTGGTGGCATTTAAGGTCTAGACAGGCTTAAGTGAACTCTGAAATTAAGACACACCTGCAGAAATAAAATAACACTAAAATTAATATGCATTTATTTCTGTATAGGATGAGTGTGGCAGTGTGGGCAAGAAAGGGGTTTAAGACTAAAACACCTGTGGGCATTAAAATGGCAATATGCCCCTTTAACATGATTTCTGTTGCTAGAAACAATATTTAAGACATGTGGAAGAGAGAGATTTATAATACTATAAAAGTGTGATTGTTGGACTCTAGTAGCACTCTTAAATCTCAATAATATCTTATTATATAAAAAACAAAATGGATTATACAACTTTCCATCAAAAATAATCAGCATAAAATAAAATGGGTTTGAGTGAACATGCTGTTGATAAATGAGCGTGAGAGGCAGTGTGTCAGCACTCACAGCAAACTGCATATTTGCAGACATCCGAATTACAAGTTCAGGGTCCAGAAGCAACAATACAGCACCTTGTTTTCTGGAGCTTCCATTGGGTATGAAGACTGAAAACCTTCAAGCAGCTCACAGACAACCATCATAGTAACATACACACTACTTTATAAAATATGTTGTCCTGTGATTTTCCCAGTTCTCAGATGGAGAAGGCAGTCATTATTATTATCTGTGCTCTTTTGGTAACAAAAGCAAAGCAATATGGGTTTGGGGGGGGGAACAGTCTGCTGTGAAATGAAGAGTTAGAATTTGCACTAATATAAGCAGATCTATATGATACATTAGCTGTAGTTTACAGAAAATGCACACAACAGAAGTCTAACCTTTAAAAAGTAAGTATAACAATTTTAAATATAAGAAAAATAGACACTTTTTGCGACTTCCTTTGGGATACATATTCAATATGTTATAGGGCCAGGATGGAAGCTATGAAACTCAGCATCTCATGCTAAGCCCATAACATTAACCACTGCAGGAGCCATGCTCATCCACTTGCCAAGCTTTTGGAATCTGATGCATCACTCAACAATCTTGTGTTTTGCTTTCCCCAAATAATAATGGCCACTGTGCAGAAGATGTGACAGAGCTTGCTAAACATTTGACTTATAAAAAAACTGTGAATAGCGGGTTTTTTTCCTCTCCTCAGTCCCTTAGGTAATTCACCCAAGGCTGTGAGGGTACAGCACTGGTACCCCAAAGATCCAGAAGTAGGACACGCATTTTCTATTTTCATGTATTTTATTTTAAGTCTGATTGCACAGAATGCTGGCCCTGCGCAATATTCACAAGAGTCATTTTTGTCTAGTTACAAGTATTTGTTGAGATATGTTTATTTCTGTGCCCTAAGTCCACACAACATAAATGATAAATGCAAGTAGCTGGCTCCCTGGCCTTCCCTAGGCACTCCTTTGAAACAATGGCTTCCCATGAACTGTGAAACAGTTGCTCACCATCTTACTACTTATTTCTGACACACATCAGAAAAGAAGAAAGCTTTTTGAGGGATGAGATGTGCTGACTTAAGTAAGTCAGTCTGTTTTGTAAACAATGGCAATCCAAGGGATTAGTCAAATTTACTACAATTTGGAAGCCATGCTCAAATCATACCACAAACAATTAGGACAGCAGCTGGCAGTGGTATTCGGGATATGACAGTTTGACTTGACTGATCTATCTTCCTTGGTGGTTCTCCACTATGTTCTCACAGGTTTTATTGTTTTCTGTGACCTGGAACATATTTTTAAAGAGAGTATAATCTATGTATTGAGTCAGTGCAAAGCTCCAAAACATTAAAAGCATTTAATTCTGCACAAGGCAGCAACTTAGTAAGCAACCCCACAGCCAAACACATATTACGATGTAGTAATTTACATTTTGTAATGTGTGAGATGTGTCTTGATGTTTGAAGACTATACAATACAAGATCTTAGCAATTGCTGGTAAAAATCATTTATAATCACAATAATCATTTGTAGCAACATTAATAATAATACTATTGCCTGTGAAGATCTTCCAGCACCAGCAAAACTGAAAGTCATCTTCCTTGGCTGGGGAACAATAGAATCCAGGGGCAAGAACTCACAGTGGGTCTTTGAATTATTCATGAGATCATACATGCCATTCACATCTGTATGTTTAAAAAAAGCTAAGCAAGTGTAATAGCACATTAGTAATGTAAATTAGAAAAAGACATATTTTATTTTGGTTTAGTGAAGATTTTCATAAGTAAACCCAAATAGCATCCTAACTTGACATGTGCCAAAGATCTTTTATTCTTCACTGTTGCTAGGATTCATTTTTTTCTCGATCAAGTCATCATTTAGGGAATCACCGATTGGATCACTCTCAGACATAATACGATACATACTCAAACAAGGGTACACATAAATATACTCAAAACCACAGGAATGAGAAATCAAGAAAGACTAAGGCAAGTATTAAAATCTACCACTGGGGAGTTTTATGCTATCATTGCAGTTTTATTATTGTCTGAAGTTATATAAAAGCAAAGACTAGTGGAAGAAAATTGTCTTACAACCCCAGACTCTATTTTACTCAACAAACACAAGCTGAGGGGTAAATGAAGATGACAAGGAGATACTCAGATAACCATGGTTAACACAACCTCACATGAGACAGTACCAAGTCCGACCTAGACTCTTAAAATGCTTTGTACATACAGTAATATACACTCATATACACAAAGTAAAAATTTTAAAAATATTTTAAAGGATAATTTTGTTTGTACATGATATTTTTAATATATACCAACTTTAGGTCTTATCTTACTCCACTGAATTCTTGAAGGATAAAGGAAAGTGAAATTTTTAGATTTAATGTTTTTGGCTTATAAATGTAAGAACAAAAATATCTCTGTCTGATATAGGATCCCTTTTCCTGATCTTTTCGTCTATCTTTTGTCACTTTCTACCATCACTAGGAGCCCCACTATATAAAGGGCCCAGATGTCCCGGTCACCAAACAAATGCAACCGATCAACCCAAAGGGCAAGAGTATCTTATCTGGGGAGAGGAAATGCTATTGGAGAAAAGTGGCAAACAAAGGAAATCTCTGACAAATGAGTCATGAGAGGGAGAGGAGTCTCCCAGCACGGGGTGTTCTCGTGGCTCCGTTATTATTAATTGTGAGGACACGCTTACTCATGTCTTGTTCACGCTTGCCTCGACCATCACTGAGCTCATGTTACATTTATCCTAATGTACCAAGCCCAGCAGAGATACACTGTGCACCACTTTAACATGACCAGATCAGTCAGAGGAAGTTTTATTCTGTTGGCCAGACTAGTCATCTCTGGGGACTTCTTGCTGTAGCTATCATTGTTTAGACCTTGAAATAAATGTGCAATGCATTTTTGAAGCCTATGACTAAGATTTAGAAAAAGTAATATAAATTTCATATTGCTCAAATTACGAAATCTATCTATACTTCATTTTTATAAAGCACATGCAGACTGTCCTTGGTTTAAACAATTTCTTCTGACCACAGTAAGCTCTTGTGATGACCTTAACACACACATCGTAACTCACAAGTTGTAAGTGGTAACCAGTTGAGATGATGCTTGCAGAGAGGAATTTTTGCTTTCTCTAAAGCATAAAAGTAAGCACAACGCAAAAAGTAACTTAGATGATTAGATTTTTGTGACACTGAGCCTTGAGGTGCTCAGATTTGGTGAAAATATTATTCTAGTTGTGTCTGGGAGGTCGGTTCTGGGTGAAATTAACATTTGGATCTGTAGACCCCAAAAAGCAATAAAGCAGTCTTCAGAGAAGATTCATCTGGCCTACTGGGGGCCTGAATGAACAGGTGAGCAAATAGAACTCCAGAGCCCCATCTATATATAGACTGCTTCTCCTATACTCTATATACAATTGCTTCTCTTAGACTCTGACTCAGACATGATAGTATATCCTCAGCTCTCATGGTTTTTAGGTCTTTACATGCAGATGTGAAACCATGTCACTGTCTCCAGCCTGCAGATGCTAGGTCTGTTTGTTTCTTGTTTGGATTTTGCTTTTGTCCATTTATGGGTAAGAAAATGTCTTGCTTTGCAGCCCATGCCATTTTCAAAGTTTTGGTAATCCTCCTGCCTGGCTTCCCAAATGCACAGATTACTGAAATGTGGCATTACATTTGTCTTTAACTACAGATCTGAAACTTCTCAAACTGCAGAATTGCATGCAACAATCCTCTTTGACAAATCGGCTGCTATGTCTATCTTCTTGTCTCCACGTCTGTGGAAAAGCCGGACTAGCACAGAACATATGGAAAATAGGCTAATCTTCTACATGGATATTTTCAAAGAATAGCAAGGAGCCAGTTGTGGCTATCAACCAGAGTTTTAACAATACATATGCCCACTGTTCAGATTGGAAATTTTATGTGACTCTCTATTACATCCTAAACTCCTTGGGAGGGGTCTGAGGTGGTATGCGGAAAGCCCAGGAGGAAGAATGTTAACCTTGTTCCTGAGACAGTCCACTTTATACAGTTTATATTCTCAATTCCTTAAGTGCTTGATAACCAAACAGAAGAAAATGAAATAAAAGCAGGATATTAGATACAAACTAGCATTATGCATCTGACTTGCACCACAGTGACAATGTCTACTGTATTTTCTATTCCTATGCAGAAGATGTTACTGGACAAGAAATACCCTTTTTCTAATATTAGTCTGATAGTATTACTTTCTGATAACATATTAATTAATTCAAATTAATAACCATGTGTTATTCGCTATTTTCATTGCCTTTTGTTGATTTAGTTTTCCTTAAGCTTTACGTAAAGTGAAGATGTTCTTACATGTTCCAAGGACAGAGTAAAATAGATGTATCGCACAAAGCACCATCTCCATTGCTGACAGTAGAGTGCCACAATCTTTTTCAACCGTAGGCTTCTATTTCCATAATGCTTTATATCAAACACAAGGGAGCAAATTCTTGTTCTTGGGGGGGGGGGTGTTGAATAAAGGTCTAGGTTAGCCTGCCCTCTAGTGTGGCTTACTGATTTCTGAGGAGAGAGAGAGAGAGAAAAAAAAATGCAGCATGTCCTAGAAGCTGATTGTGCAATTCTGTTGGGATGGCAACCTGCCATCAGCACCAGAACCCTGCACAACTTCCTCTCCTCTTTGGGAGCTACAGACTTCAAGCATTAGGTCACATTTGTAACCCAGTTTTGAGCAGAAACACACTCCAGCCACACCCTATGCCTGCCTAAGCCAGTGTCACATGGGTATCCTTGACTGTGAGTTTTGTCATTTCCTCGCATTTCATGATAACACACAATGAAACTAAATAATGGGGCAGACTTCTTATGACAGGAGCTCGGGGATTTACAGAGGGCTTCTGACCCGGGGAATTTGGTCTCAGAACTGGTACCTGCTCAGGAGGATCTCTCCGAAGCAGTCGGCCGATGCCGATGCTTCTCCTCGGCTGGCCCCGCTGAATGTGAGGTTGCAGCCAAATGGCTCTGAGACTGCACTCCAGGATCCATGTTACCACAGAAGAAGCATCTTTGAGATTCGGTTTTACTTCTTCACTCAAATTCTGCTCAGAATTAAACTGCCATGGAGGAAAGTATTTAAAAATGTTCATTTACATTCAGCTACACAAAATAAGCCCCCTTTAAAAAAAATGAAAAACTAATTGCTATATTTGCTTAAACCAAGAAGTGCCCTCGATATAGATCAACTCGGAAGTTATTTTAAACATGTAACTGCAATACTAACTTTCAAAAGCTTTTTCAGGATTCTGTGCATATGTTCAGTTGGGACGCTCAGAATTCCTGGCTGATGGCAATTTAACCAGTGCCTGCCCATGCTTCCTAACCTACTATACATGTTCTGGACTCATTTGTCTAAGAAGTGAGAGTCTTCCATTTTTAAGCACTTATAATTTAAAGAAAGTCTAGATACTGGCCTTTACAATAATAACAAATGAAACAATAGTCTTTAAAATCATCCATATATGTAAAATATTTTGTGTGTGTATATATATATATATATATATATATATATATATATATATATATATATATAATGAGTCTGCAAAATATGTCTTCTTTCTGTTCTCAAATCATTAGTCTACTAAGGCTGCATGCAAAGACTAAAGTGACATAATAGCCTCTGGAGAGCACCACCATTCATCTTGGGCATCAGCATTTCCTTAAGATGACTTCTGTCATAGTAGGCATATGAATATAATTGTGTTGTCCATTTCTTCTTGTCTGGTAGTAATACAATCAAAGCAAATATGAAGACAATCAGATGAATGGAAAGGAATTGAGGAGAGACAACACAAAACAACAGACTCCTAGGCGACAAGGTACCTGCATGGCAGTTGTCCTCCATTCTGGAGCCTTCATTGTGTCATTTGTGATAAGCATGGAATGGACCAAGTGTAGTCAGAAGTGGCTGATTTTCATCCCCAAACTGACTGTTCTAATTGTGTCTGTCCCATTCTCACCACATCTGTGTGTTTCCATATATTTTAGTTACAAAATAGAACAGATTAAAGTTTGCCAATGCAGGCACAATGTTACCCAAACACCATGTTCTCACTGACTCTGGTTCCCATTCTAATCCACACCCTTGGCATGTTTGCCGTTTGCTGTACTGATTTTCCAGCTTGTGTTCTTTGCTCAAGTTTCTGAAAGACATCATAAATGTAAGCACTGTCATGAAGAGGAAATGAAACACTGCAGACCTTGTGACTGGTGTGTTGCGTGTTTTTGTCACAGCATCTCAAGAGCACGTGAGATTCACTGACTCCCTATCAGTGGCTCCCTTTCGCCCCTCTAGTTTGCTGACATGTGATTTTTCAACTCATTTTTAGAAATCTGAAACCTGTTAGAGATTGCAGATGCTAGGCTCTGCATGGCTGCTGTCACTTTGGCAGAGTCTGCTCTTTCAAGACAACAAAGGCAATACATAAAAATCTGACTTGTCTGACTTTGTTCTCTGTGGATGCAGGACACTTAAAACACTTCTAGACATCCAGGTCTAGACTGAACCTTTTCTTCCTTTTTACTCAACAGAGCACAGGTGCTTTTGCCTTGGAACCCACAAACGTATTCCCATTATCAGCTTCTACTATGAATATAGTTTTGTCATCAGTTCAATATATATGACTCTTTTTAAATAAAACTAATTATGTAGATGTCAGAACTGGCAGCAGGAAAACCAGTTCTTGCCTGTCTACTTTGAACTCCAACGCTGGCTAAGTCCCTTAGTCTTCATGCTACTTAACTCAACTTGTAACAAGAAGAAAAGGAAGGAGGAAAAGAAAGGAAAGGAGAAAATAAACTACAAAAGAAGTACAGCATAAGTATGGCTACATATGCAAAGAGATGAAGAGAAGACATCAGACTTAAGGCTGGGGGAAATGGAGGCCTTCGAGTCCTTCAAGCTCGGGCATGATTTTAATGGAGAAAAATAGAAGAGACAGAAGTGGGGCAGGGATATTAAAACCAAATGTGGAACAAGGAGAGGCAGAAACGCTGAAGAGCGGCCAGAAGATCTGTGTTTCAGACGTACAGCAACTCCCGCCTAAGAGATGGGGTCCCAAAGGTAGCCTGTGGTACAGCCTGAAAGGATGGAACGAAGAGAGAGATCCGTACTCTACCAGAGAGCGATGAAGAGGGGAAGTGACATTTAAAGGAACAGAATAACTCCCAGACAGACAGATGAAACCAGCAGATATATTCAAGAAGATGAATGGAAAGAAAGCACAGCATGTATGCAAGGAACATACATTTGCCCATTATCTACTTTGTGGAAATGAGTGAGAATTTTGGGGGTGGGGTTGTTGTTTGTCTGATAGTCTCAGAACCACCTTTTTTTGTGCCCCAAACACTGTTTCAAACAATTCTATTTTCTATCAAGAGAAAGTACAAATGTTCTTCAGACACAATGCCGCGGCTCTCTGAGCCTCTGTTTTAAAGCAGCTTGGCTTTTCTTGCCCCATTGGCTCCTAACATGATTTGTCACATGCTCTTACACAATCATTTAAAATACTGAATTACCCATGGTGTTTCCTGAAAATAATGGATTCCAGTGACTTTCAAATAGTAGTGCCCCTTTGTTAATAGTGCAAGTCTCAGCCAGCACGGTGGGAAAATGTGGATTCAGGTCAAGTAAGTTATCATGGTGATGCAGGCAGGTGGGCTGTGCTGAGAAGGCAGAGCTGGAAGACCAAGGCTTATTGTTATTTTCAGTCTTCCATTTGTAATCTCATGATTATGCATAGAACAGTTCACTTTCCATGCTATGACCATTTACATTTCTAGAATATGATTCATTTCAACCACTTTCATATCAACAAAGCAGAAGAGCTGGTGAAGGGCATGGGCAGAGATAAAGAAGTTGTCCATTCAAGCAAAAAGATCTGTATCCTTCAATCTACCAAATGGAAAGACAGATTTGAGGGAATTCGCCATTCGAACAGAAAACTGAAGCAGGAGAGATATCATTCGGACGGGATGCAGGCACTGTGAGACAGTCGCCCTCGGGTCCTCAGCTGTTTCAAAAGTGGCAATCCTCAAGTTCTAGAAAAGCCTCTAGACTGATTTAAGGGCCACCTTGGGTTTTAGCAATGGGAACATACAATATAAAAGACAGCGGCTACCATTTCTGCCCCAGCACCAGGATCAGAATACTGGTGAACAAAGGTCGTGTGACTCCTACATGCTTGGTGGTGGATCAGCAGCAAGCTTTCATCCTATGCGTTCTGAGTGGGAGTTACTTTTCTTATTGCCCTGATAAGATACCATGACCAAAGCAACTTGTAGAAGATAAAGTTTATTGAAGGTCACAGTCTCAGAGGATGAGTTCATAACCATCATGGCAGGAAGCATAGCAACAGGCAGGTAGGCTTCACACTGAAGCAGAGGCTGAAATCTTACATGTTGAGACAGTAATCAATCATGAGGCAGAGAGAGAGAGAGAGAGAGAGAGAGAGCGCTAACTAGGGGTGGTGTGAGCTTTTAAAACCTCAAACATAACCCTAGTGACACACTTCCTTCAACAAGTTCACACCTCTTATACCTTCCCAAAGAGTTTGACCAACTGGAGACCAAAACATATGAGCCTTTGAGGACTATCCTCATTCAAACCATCACAACACAGACGAGCTTACCATCACCATGCTTATACAGTCTCAGGAAAGAAGTACTGACAAGCAGAAGTCATATCTTTTCCAAATAACCACACAGGAAGAAGATCCTCAGAGAATCATCACATTGTCCTGTGCTAGCACGGAGGATCACACAGTCCCCTGAAGAGGACCATGAGCCTAAGCTAGTGTTGGAGCACACTCACAAGCAGCACTAATAGACTTAAGCTTAAGACACAAAAGACAAAAGAATTAAGGACGACACCCTAAAACATCAGACACCTGAAGAATAAGGCAGGGTTGGGAACCTTACGTGCCAAGTCTGTCAGTAGTGCTTTGAGATAATCTAGAAATAATCAATAGAAACTACAGATCACACAGATGAGGGTGGAAAAGCAGAGAAGACTAGACTAGTGTTCTGATCCTGAGGACCCAGCCACCTGGAGTACTATCAGCGAGATTTGAACTCTCCTCTTTCCCTGCACTGTAGGCTGTATTACCCCTGAGAGCTTTCAATAAAATAAAAAGACAAATGTGACTCAGGCAAATTATTTAACCTCTTTATGTCTCGGATTTTAGCTGAAGAATGGGAATAATAAAGCTTTCCAGGTTTATTAAGGGCACCACGTTATTATTTATAAGTCACTTGGAACGCTGCCTTGTGCAGAATAAGTGCTACTTAGGCGACTGTTAAAAATGTGATGTCTGACTTTTCCAGAGTTTTCTTTGTGTATAAAAGAATTCAAACTTGAAGTCTCAATACTTTCACAGACCACCAGAGTATTGGAGCCTCTCCATGCAACTACCATATTTTTTAAGAAACTCCCATTCTCTCTTCCTTGAGAATGGGGCAGAGGGAAATGGAATGTATTCTACCTCAAATATTGGTCCTTCTTCTGTCTCCTGCATTTGATCTCCTAGTTGAGCTCATGCTCAAATGCAAAGTGCCTCTTATCTTCAAAGGCCCTTTGCCATTACAACCCAAACCGAGCTATCTGATGCACTGTTTACGGCTGGCTGTAACGGAACACATTGAGATAAGATTTCTTTTCCAGTCTCTCCCATGCTCTCAGTTCCACTCTTTCCCACAAAGCACACATATACAGATGTCTGTCTGCCCTTGTTTCACTGGAAGTTCCTTGTGGTCTTGGGTCGTGTCATTTTCAAAGTTCTGTTCCTCAAAAGTGAGTAGCACAGCTGATACAAATTGTATACTGATTAGCGCTTTGCTAAGCAAACCTATTCAGAAAAAAAAAAAAGTTGAGAAATGGCAAACCTCTTTAAGTCAATGAATAACTAGTCTCCTTGTAAAAACCAGAAATGGTCTGGCAAGGCTATCTGGCCCTGCCCTCCATCGGGGGCAGTGTCTGAATCACCTGTTTTATCAGAAGACTAAACTTTTAACCTCAGCCCTATACCACAGGCTATCTAGGGACATAAATGGAGCCATGTGTCCTTGCCACCCTAACAAACAACAGGCTTGTTCTTTCTACCGCTTGAAACTCTTGAAGTTTCACCTGACGACAGACTCTTAGAAGTTTTAAGGATGTTTCCACACCCTCCCCTCAGCCTTCTTTCAAAAGAAGTCACAGCCAGCTGCAGTTAGTACCGTGTATAATTGAAACATTTAACTTTGTTTTCTAGTAACAGGAAACCTGAGCTGGAAATCCCTAAGGAACATCTATAGTATCAGATGTAGTTAAAGCAGAAAAGAGCTCAGATACCAGCCAGTAGGAGGAAAACCCATAAAAACAAACGTAAAGAAAGGGGCCAGGGTGCCCCTTCACCTTAGCAGCTGCAGACTAGGTCAGGCAGTAGGGACGACCCATGGAGATTTCATCTGGGGTGAAAGTGATGACTTTGCTTTATTTCCTTTCGGTAGGTGTTACTCTTGTTCTCTCCGTGTCCTCCAACACTGCCCTGGTCTGTTTGTCTGCTGCTGTCTCTGGCTCCTCTTGGTGTTCTGTAACTACTGATGACTGCACACACCCTTTTTGCTTCCAGATCTCCCTGCCCATTGGGAGACTCCATCAGATTCTGGCTTCACCAACCACTGTACTTTCAAAAGGATTAGCCAGATGCCCTCGCCTAAACTCTTCTGTTCTATTTGGGGTTCGTTTTTGCTTAGAGTTTTGTTGTTGCTGTTATTTTTTACAAGGAAACTACTCATTTTAACACCTGGAATATGAGCTTAACAACCTGAGTTCAATACTAGTAACCTATGATTTAATGAAAATAAACTCCTAAAAGTTGTCCTCAACCTCATACACATGCACTCAAGCCCCCCCCCCACACCATGTAAAAAAACACATAATAAAAAGGAAACCTTAAAAACACATTTCCAACCATAAAATTGCCTTCTGGATGTAGATTTTTAGTCTTTTGAGTTTTGTCTAAGGTTTTCATCTTGAAGATGCAAGGAAATATCTTTACCTCCTGTCACTGAGAAGTCTCTTGGTTCATCCTGGCCCTTCTTTTTCCTCATACCTTTCTGCCCTTCCTCTTACATCTACTCAGTCACTCAAAGCAAACTTGCAAACATCCATCCTTCTATCCCACATCCCTCTGTACTTGCTGCACTTTCTGCCTCAATGCCTCCACTGTCATCTTTGTCTAATCCACTCCCAACTACATCCTAACTCAGTTCAGAGTTCATCTCCTCCATGGTATCTCTCAGCCTTCCAAATCTGTTGGTACTTCTCTCCTGTCTCAATCATTGTCTGTGATCACTTGTGTAAGGTGGCCAGTTCTCTCCATTATGAATACTATTTTAACTTTATATTTAAGTGCTATGGGGAGGGAACATGTTAGGAATGTATAATCCTCCTGTCATAAAAATTTCCCCTTTTGCTGTCCATTGATAATATATGATGCCATCATTTCTATATTTTAACAGTGTTTAACTATTAAGAACATTCCTTTTGCTATTGTGGATATATTACCTCATGGATCTATTCATGACAGTAGGGATTTATTGATTCTTACTCTCACTAATTGGTTACAATCCATTATGTAATTATTTTGGGTCCTAAAGGTATCTTCAGACAACTCAGTGAGACCTCTACAAATTGACTTCACTCTCCTTCTGATACAGAGCATTGTTTGCTACATATTTCTTTGTTTCTGGCAGGCACAAAAATGTATCTTGTACCTACTCCATACTTTCCCTTGCTTAGAACTAAAATCAACCATTTCTTCTGTTTTTTTTTTTTCTTTAAAACCAGCCTAATTTTATCCAGACTCAATAAATTCACTAATTTAATCTCTTTAGCCAAATCTGTGCAGTTCACAATTTTGTAACTACCACTGTGTTCAAATCATCTCATTTTAAAAACAAAACAAAAGTCATTTTCTGGTTGATATTCATTCTTTGGTTGTGACAATAGACAACAGTTGATCTTAGAATTCTACAGTTATAGAATTTTATAAGGAAATCTGACACTAGAAAACTCATGAAGAAAACATAAATGAAATATAGTTTTGAATCCTGAAAATCCAAATAGTGTAGTGTCAGCTTTAGCAAGTGCACTACTTTATCTATATTTCATATAGATGGCATACCAGAGAGCACAAAGAAGGTGGATGGACTAGTTAGTAGCAAGACAGGAAGCCAGAGAAGGGAGGGTTTAAATTCATTCTTTTATTAACACCCTGCGTCCTCAGGACTAACTCTGGATCTCATGAGAGCTGCCTTAATCCTTTTTGGGGTCATCGTACTCTGCAATCTAGTGTTCTCCCACTATGTCAGAACTCGGATAGTACAAGTTGTTAACATTGCTACACTGGGGATTGAGCTACCATCACATGTGTCTTTGGGCAGGACATCATACCCATATCCACAGCATGAAATCACATAGTGTCCATTCTTTTGTGTCTGGCTTCTTTCACTCTCTGTTATGCTTGAGAGTTATCCATGTTGTATTCTGTTCCTCTTGTTGAATAGTATCCCAATATATGGATGGATATATTACTGTTGAGTCTGGGTTATTATGAAAGAAAATATTATGAATATTTATGTCCACATCTTGATGTAGAGATAGGTTTCATTTCTCTTGGAGACGTACATATACTAAGTATTTGACTTTTAAAGAAATTACCTAGTTTTATCCAAGGTGCCTACCTTTTTAAGCCTTTTGAACTTCAGCTGTTCTAGTACCTTAGAATAGTCTATTATAGTTTAATGTGCATTTCTGTAATGATACTGAGGTTTTGTTTGTTTGTGCTTTTAGACAATCTATTACTCTGTAGCCCAGATTAACCTCAAATTTAAAACAATACTCCTGTATTACTTTATTTCTTGCCTGCTAAGATAACAGGGCGACCTACTATACCTGACAGCAAGCATATTTTGATGAGATTATTTTCCTTTTGTATCTCTTATTTCTTTCTAATTTCCTCACCTTTAAACTAAGTTAAAATTTTAAGTTATAATTGACATGAAGTATTATTTATGTATGCTGATGCACAACTTCATCAGACAGATGTAAAAATAGTGTCTTTCAAGTATTCTTCACCCTTCATTTTTCAAAACCACTCCCTTTGAAAGGCAAAAGATTTAGTTTTGTTGAAGTTTAACTTATCTATTTCATTTTATTCATATATATATATATATATATATATATATATATATATATATATATATGTTTTTGGAGACAGGGTTTCTCT
>NC_034600.1:21688362-21695167 GCF_900095145.1 Mus pahari
TATATATATATATATATATATATGTTTTTGGAGACAGGGTTTCTCTGTATAGCTCTGGCTGTCCTGGAACTGACTTTGTAGACCAGGCTGGCCTCGAACTCAGAAATCCGCCTGCCTCTGCCTTCCGAGTGCTGAGATTAAAGGTGTGCGCCACCACACCCAGCCATGATATTATTTCTTAAATGATTTTTCTTACTTATATCATAAAGAATTCTCCTGCTTTCTTCTGGAAGCATTGTGGTTTTAGCTCTTAGGTTTAGGACCACAGGATCTTTCATGTTCTTATTCCTCTAGTGTATTTAGTTTGAGTTTTTATCCAAGTATTCTAACATTTGTTGAAAATTTGTTCTTTCCTACTAAATTATCTTATCAACTTTCTCAAAAATCAGTGGACCATTTTCACCAGTATGTCACACACAAATATATATATATATATATATATATATATATATATATACACATTTTATTTGTATTATATCAAATCTTTGTGATCTAAATTATCTATCTTTATATTAATTTATATTGACATTGTAACTTTGAAAAAATTATAAAAATAGTGTAAAATTTTCTTCTTTATCCTTTCTAAAACTTACTTAAGCTTTTCAACTATCGTTAACACTTCCATACATGTTTATATATATATTAGTTTATCAATTTTATATGCCAAAAAATAACTGTGGGGGATAATGGGGAGGTTCATCAAAAAGACACTTGCTGAGCAAGCGTGAGGCCAAGAGTTCAAATCCCTAGCAAGACACCCTGCCTCTATATCCTACAGATCAGCAAGTGTCAACTTTGGGCCTTTGTGCACACAAACACATTTGAGCATGCATACATATATACATACATACATACATATACCAATACCATACACACATAAATAGTCAAAAAGAAAAAAAAAAAAGAAAACTCATATTGGTAAAACTTGACTTCTAAAAGTATTTTTTTGAATGCCTTGACTTTGTATGTCCATTTGGTTAGAGTTAGTATTAAAAACTAATGTATCCTTTTGATCCAGAAGCTTGATATGCTGCTTAAATTATTTACATTTTAAAAATTTTGTCTTCTGTCTGATACAGTGCTACAGATCTGCTATTTCAGCACAAAAGAGACAGAGGCAAGAGAATCATAACAGAGAACCACAGTAAAACTTGATCCCTTGTGAATTGCCTTTCTCTGGAGCTTTCTTGGGGAACTATTGACTAAAATGGCAAGGTCACTGGGAATCACTGTGACTTAGCAGAGAAAACAGATCAGAGAAGCAAGAATAAAGAAGCTAATTGGACCCTCACAGCTGAACAAATGTGTGCTAGTTTCCCATCATTATGCATTCCAGAAAAACAAACGTAAGTTTCTGTTTACAGCTTCAATAAGGAAAAGTAGATTTTACATGAACTTAAGAGAACAGCCCCATAGAAAGCAGGATCTGGGATCAATACCAATTTAACACTCACTGTGTGACAGTTTCTCTGGGCCTTGGGTTGTTCATCAGAAACCTAGAGATCATAGTGGGTCTTTAAGCCAAAAGAGCAACTGCCACTGTAAGCTTAGATTATTTAAACCTACATTTAATAAGGGTTGCCAAATGCTTCAATGGTCATTCTAGCTCACCATCCAAAGGTAGGAGAGGATAGATGGAAAACAGAACAAGGGGATGTGGATCTGTTTAGAAGTAGTTCCTTGGGGTGATTCCAATCAGCAGGCTAGTTCAGTAGTATCAGGATAGCAAACACAAGTGAGCAGTGATGGCACCATCTAGCAGAAACCCCAGGTCTCTGCTAAATCAGCATGAGTCAGCAGGAGAGACCGTGACCAGCCTGGACAGATGCCAGGAGAAGTATCTATGGAGCATATATTGCCAAATATATGAAAATATAGGATCAGAGAGATGGCTCAGAAGTGAGGGTCACTTGCCCTTGCAGAGAACTGAGGTTTTGTTCTTAGCACCCACTCAGCAGCTCACAACTATAACAATGGTACCAGAAAATCTGATGCCCTCTTCTGGTATAAGAAGACATCAGGCACACATGGGACACACATATTCACATATGGTCATTCACTCACACACTTTATAAAAATGAATGATCTCATAATATATACTATATGTATTTGAATTAGCTTTATATTCTCTGACCTTAAACTCACTTATTTCCCATGACTTGAATTAATTAACTTATCTGTGGTTTCTTTACTTTTATCTCTGAGTAAAATGAATCTCACTTCCCTTTCAAGTTCAGTGTTTGTTTTCCAATTAATGTTGCAAGGACCTGCTGGTGCAAGGCTGGTCACATGTGGTGTCAGCGTATCTTCTAGCTCTGCTCCTGATCTTAGATTAAAAAAAGAAAAACACCAGAATTTTATCATCGAATAAAAAAGTTTTATTTTTTAAATTTTTTTCTATTAGGTTAACTTCCCTTCTAATCTAATTTTCAAAGAATTTCTTGTCTTGAAAATTCAGATGCTAACTTCTGTCAAATCTTTATTCTACATCAACAGAAATTATATACAGAAATACATACTGGTTAAATTGACATATTTACTATTATAAACACCTACCTCTACATTCTTAGCTTAAAGATCTATAAGTAGTATGGTTTATATATACCAAGATTTGGTTTCCCAGGGTCCCAAAATCTTGCTTACAACAAGACCTCAGGGTCCCAGAAGCAGCTTGATACCCAGGAATTATGACAAACCCAGGATCTCAGGATCATAGGGAGAGCTGAACTCTGAAGAGCTCTGACACAACCAGGATCACAGGAAGGACAGGTTCTAGTCAGATATAGCGAGGGCAGGTAGTACTAGAAATTATCAGGTGGCAGGAGACAAGCATAAGAACATAAGCAACAGACACCAAGGTTACTTGGCATCACCAGAATCCAATTCTCCAACAATAGCAAATCCTGGATACACCATCACACTGCAAAAGCAAGATTCGGATCTGAAATCACTTCTCGTGAGGGTAATAGAGGAACTTAAGAAGGAAATAAATAACTCCCTTAAAGAAATACAGGAGAACACAGGTAAACAGCTAGATGAACTTAAAGAGGAAACACAAAAATCCCCTAAAGAATTAAATTAAAACACAATCAAACAGGTGAAGGAAATGAACAGAACCATCCAGGACCTAAAAATGGAAGTAGAAACAATAAAGAAATCAGAAAGGGAGACAGCTCTGGTGACAAAAACCTAGGAAAGAGATCAGGAGCCATAGATGCAAGCATCACCAACAGAATACAAGAAATGGAAGAGAGAATCTCAGGCTCAGAAGACACTATAGAAAACATTGACACAATAATCAAAGAAAATGCAAAATGCAAAATGATCCTAACTCAAAACATCCAGGAAATCCAGGAAACAATGAGAAGACCAAACCTGAGGATAATAGGTATAGAAGAGAACAAAGATTCCCAACTCAAAGGGCCAGTAAATACCTTCAACAAAATTATAGAAGAAAACTTTCCTAATCTAAAGAAAGAGATGCTCATGAATATATTCTTGTATAAGAAGCCTACAGAACTCCAAATATACTGGGCCAGAAAAGAAATCCCTTCTGTCACAAAATAATCAAGACACCAAATACACACAACAAAGAAAGAATATTAAAAGCAGTAAGAGGAAAAGGTCAAGTAACATATAAAGGTAGACCTATGAGAATTACACCAGACTTCTCACCAGAGACGATGAAAGCTAGAATATCCTGGGCAAATGTCATAGACACCCTAAGAGAACACAAATGTCAGCCCAGGCTACCATACCCAGCAAAACTGTCAATTACCATAGACAGAGACAACTAGATATTCCATGAGAAAACAAAATTACACAATATCTTTCCTTAAATTCATCCCTACAATGGACAATAAATGGAAAACACCAACACAAGAAGGGAAACTACACCATAGAAAAAGCAAGAAAGTAATCTTTCAACAAACCCAAAAGAAGATAGCCACACAAAGATAAGTTTACCTCTAACAACAAGAATAACAGGAAGTAATAATCACTTTTCCTTAATATCTCTTAATATCAATGGACTCAATTTCCCTAAAAGACATAGACTAACAGAGTGGATATGTAAACAGNACCCAGCATTGTGCTGCATACAGGGAATGCACCTCAGTGACAAAGACAGACACTACTTCAGAGTAAAATGTTGAAAAACAATTTTCCAAGCAAATGGTCCCAAGAACAAGCTGGAATAGCCATTCTAATATCGAATAAATCAACTCTCAACCAAAAGTTATCAAAAAAAGATAAGGAGGGACACTTCATACTCATCAAAGGTAAAATCTACCAAGATGAACTCTCATTTCTGAACATCTATGCTCCAAATGCAAGAGGAACCACATCCATAAAAGAAACTTTACTAAAGTTCAAAGCACATATCGCATTCCACACAATAATAGTGGGAGACTTCAGCACCCCACTCTCAGCAATGGACAGATGATGGAAACAGAAACTAAACAGAGACACAGTGAAACTAACAGAAGTTATGAACCAAATGGATCTAACTTTTTTAATGGATATTTATAGTGCATTTCATTCTAAACCAAAAGAATATACCATCTTCTCAGCACTTCATAGTACCTTCTCTAAAACTGATCATATAATCAGTCACAAAACAGGCCTCAACAGATACAAGAAGATTCAAATAATCCCATGCACCCTATCACAGATCACCACAGAGTAAGGCTGGTCTTGAATACTGCTACATCTACTCCAGTGAAGTCTGCTTGACAGGCCTAAAAGCATAGAAGCAGTCACGAGGCAAAGATTTTCATAGACTCCTGGAACCTTGGCATTCCCATAGCACATACACTCAAAACCTGTCCCTGCGTTAGTCTGGTGTATGAATGCATTTGCTCTCTTTCAGTATTGTTTTATTATAAGTGCCTTTAAGGATTGATTTTGCCATATAGCTAAGCCTCTGCCAGTGTTCCAATGTCCTAGAAAGTTCTTGAAGTTGGCCGTAAGCTTGGAATTCAGTAAGAATGTTACCTATTCAGTAACATTCAAATTTACTTCTAGTAGAGACAGTGAAACTAATTAGGCATTACAATTTACTTGAATAGAGCTAGAAAAGTTCAGGGCTAGTTGACTTAGTAATTACTTAGTACAATAGCCAAATCCCACCCATACACAAGAATACACAACGGCCTAGGTGGGTTGTAGTATTATTCATGAAAGGGTTAGTAGAACAGAATTCCCCTTGTGCAGGTTTTTCACTAGGCCCAGAGAATTACATAATCAGGTATTTACTAAAGGAGCCCTGGTGGTGGGTTTAACAATAGACTAGCATTGCATCAGAGCATTCACCTGGCTCCTGTGTTTAGCTGATCTTAATTAAGGGTTGTTCCTATTCTCAGTTGTAAACACAGCCTGGCTCCCACCATATTTTTATGTATGCATTTTCTTTGTTTTGTGTTAAGAACCAGTGTACCTTGATGGATGTATTCACCTAGTTTTCTTGTTTTTATTTTGTATTATAAGACTGGTACTCACTTTGGGAAAATACATTCAGATACACAGTTCCTTGTGTCCATATTTGTTTATCATCCATGCCAACTCCCTGCTCACCTGTAACTACCAGATCCCCATTTTCCAGCAGATTGAGGACCCAGTTGAGGTTCATCTGCAGCAGAATGGCGCTTGAACAGGGACTCCAGGACAGGTAAGACTTTTATCTCTTTTTCTTTTTCTTCCTTATTTTTCAAGCAAGGATAGGAACTCATCTTGGTGCTGCAGACTGACTGATAAAGGCTCATCAGTTTGAGGATGACAGGTAAGCTTTACCATGGGGCGGTCTGTCATTAACACATGTTTAGAGGTCTCACCAGTTGTAGAAAAGGCCTACGCTGTAGCAATGAAAGGACAGAAACTCAGCGCCAATTTTAAGAACACCCGTGAGAATGAAAAGTGTTCTCAGGAAAATGAATCTGCATGTTTCAGTTGTAAAGAACCAGGACACCTGATGAAGGATTGTAAAAAATCCCTCTGGAATCAAGAAGGGCCTTCCTCCAGGTCCTGTCCCAAGCTGTGGTGAAGAGAACCTTGGAGGAATAAATATAAATCAAAGTCCCATAAAGATGGGACTCTGCTCACTAAAGAAGCAGGTAAGACAAAAAAAAAAAAAAAAAAAAGTCTCTTAGCCCCATTCAAGACTGTGGACCTCATTATAGGACACAGCCCCAGTTATAAAAACCACAAAAAAAAAAAAAAAAAAAAAAAAAAAATCACTAAAGAAGCAGGTAAAAAAAAAAAAAAAAAAAAAATGGATAAGGGGCAGCCTCTTAGTCCCGTTCAGGAACTGTGGGCCTCATATGACACAGCCCCAGTTATAAGAAAAACTTCAAGTTGTGGATTCTGATACTTTATGTAAAATTAAAAGTTATGGTTAAAGTATAAAAAGAGACTCCATAAAGGTCAAAATATAGCTCATTTCTTACTGTTATTTTATTTACAACTTCCCAATCCTACATTGTACCAAAAATTTGTAGATAAGGCTGTATTAGAAGTTAGGAAATCATTTCCTCAAACATATATACTTCATTTTGTGGATGGTGTTTTTGTTGGTTTCAGAAAGCGGAGAGTATTTTGCAAATGGCTGTAAAATGTTTGACTAAGTGTGGGCTGATGGTGGCTTCAAAAAAGATTCAGCATGGTAGACCTTCAGGCTATTTGAGAAATTTAGTGTATAGAGATTGTGTGTTTTCTCAGAGAATTGCCCTCAGATTAAATAAATTGGAAGTTTTGGATGCTTGCCAGAAGCTGTTAGAGAATTTTGGGTTTTAATCCTGTTTTGACAAGC
>NC_034600.1:21695712-21702545 GCF_900095145.1 Mus pahari
AGAGAGGAGAGAGGAGAGAGGAGAGAGGAGAGAGGAGAGAGGAGAGGAGAGAGAAAAATGGACTTTGGAGCTTTCCCAGGGACAAAGAGAAATTGGAAGACATCCTGGTAATTCTCTCTGGCCCCTACAGGAGACATTCTCAGTTTTGGTTACATCAAGTTCTTTAACCTTTTTGTATTGTCTATGTTTGGTGCACCAATCTGTTCACGTGTCAATTCAGGTATGTTTTTGTTTCATTGTCTGGATGACTGGCTGTTCTATGTTTCATGTTGGGAAAAACGGTTATAACTATCTGATGATTTAGTCTCAGTTTGCACAGCAGAGCCTGAGAGTGGCCCACACCTTAGCCAAGAATCAAGCACAGCAGGAGAGGCCTTGCTGAAAGGCTGTTTTTTATAAAAAGAGTCTACACATTTTAGATCTAAGGCAAATAAGCTAATTGTTTTGTTCCTAGAAAATTGTCAACAATTGTTATTATTGGGTTCAGCAAATGACAAAGTTCTTTTTATCTTGAAATTATAGCTAGAAAAAGTAAAATTCTTTGATTGGTCTAAATTTATAAGATTCATGTAGCCGCTTTATTTGGTTTTTGACTGGTCTTAAAGGTATAAATAGGCTCTGCATGTCTTGGTCATAGAGTATTGGCTTATAAGTTATTGGGTATGATTAAAAGGGTGTAACAAGAAATTTAGTTTTAAATTGGTAACTCAGGTTAGAGTTATTTTAAACAACACATGGCATAAACCAGCCCAGAAAACTAGGCCTCTAGGATACTTCTAAATTGGGATAATATTTTATGTAATTCTTATCCTAGAAAGTAGACTTATAAGAGATAAGATTTAAAACAATATCTTTTTAATAAAACATTAAAATTTACACTGTCATGTATTCATGAATTGGCAGTCAAACTTTGTAACGTGATAGTGATATTTCTAGTATTGATTTTAAAGATGATAAAATTTTTTGAATTGGGTTTTGCTTTCCCAAAGTTGTAGATATATTCTAATATTGCAAAAGAAACTTAAAAATTCTAAAATCTGTCCTCACTGCAAGAGGGCCAAGAGTTAGACAATATGCTCAGATTAAAAATTATTTACATTTGAGTTAATACAAAACTCAGAGCAGCCTTGGTCACGCTTGTGGAGCATTTTTTTTTTGTTGTTTTGCAAACCATGCCCAAGGAAGTTCTTGAAATCTTGCCTCTCCCTGCCTTCAGAGGAATTTCTTTTTAGCTGAACGACATTGTTTCAGATCTACTCAGGTGTTGTTCATAATAAAGTTTAAACTTAAGATTTATAAATGGTCAATCAGGCTATAGAACTTATAAAGGCATTACAAGTTAGCTTGCCTACTTCATATAAAATTATTATAGATTTGAAAGTTTGTTTTTTCCTTTGCATCCTGATAATTGTAAAGGGTTTGCTTCTAGTGAACTGGTGATCACTAGAAAATTTTGCCCCTAGGTATGGCAAATAGGCTTACATTATGTAAGAAATTTTGATTGTTTCGGCTTCAATACAAGAAGCTAAGACTTTGAGTCTTTCAGTGTATTGTTTCTTAAATGAAAAGAAATTTATTAACAAATGCCTCTAAAGAAAAATTTACTTCAAATATTTGCTTCCACATAGTGAAGTTCTGGGGAGTAGCTGTTGCTCCATAAAAGAGATTCAGAGGCAATATCTTTTTAATATTTAGGGTCTTAATTATCCTAGAAAATTGTGGCACAGAAATTTTAAAAAAGAAATGATGATTTGCTTACTTCAAATTATTTTCGAAAGCTTCCAGGAGATGTTAATTGGCAAAGACCTCGCCTTAAACTCACCACAGGAGGACTTAAGCCTTTAAGGAATAGCATAATCAGGTATTTACTGGAGGTTCCCTGGTGGTCGGTTTAACAATAGACTAGCTTTGCATCAGAGCATTCACCTGGCTCCTGTGTTTAGCTGCTCTTAACTAAGGGTTGTTCCTATTCTCAGTTGTAAACACAGCCTGGCTCCCACCATATTTTTATGTATGCATTTTATTTGTTTTGTGTTAAGAACCAGTGTACCTTGATGGATGTATGCGCCTAGTTTTCTTGGTTTTCTTCTGTATTATAAGACTGGTGCTCGCTTTGAGAAAATACATTCAGATATACACTCCCTTGTGTCTGTCTTTGTCATCCGTGCCAACTCCTTGCTTGCCTGTAACTACCAGAACCCCATTTTCCTGCAGATCAAGGAGCCAATTGAGGTTCGTCTGCAGCAGAATACCAACAAAAACAACTGAAAGCACGCATACACATGGCACCCAAAAAAACCTCTACTCCATGATGACTTGGTCAAGGGAGAAAACAAGAAATTAAAGGCTTTTTAGAATGTAGTGAAATTGAAGACAATTATACCAAAACTTATGGGACACAATGAAAGCAGTGGTAGGAGGAAAACTCATAGCTCTAAGCTCCTCCAAAAAGAAGCTGAAAAGAGCTTCTGCTAGCAGCTTGACAGCACACCTGAAAGCTCTAGGTGAAAAAAAGCAAATCACTCTGAGGAGTAACTGTAGGAAACCAAGTGGGAAGAAAAGAACTACACAAGAATTGTCAAACCAGGAGCTGGCTCTTTGAGAAAATCCACAAGATAGATAAACCCCTAGCCAGACTAACCAGAGGGCACAGAGACAGCATCCAAATTAACAAAATCAGAAATGAAAAGGGAGACATAACAATGGGATATATCTTAAAATAACTATTCTGTTTTTTGAATATCAACAGTTGATAATATTAAAATCATGTTCTACAAACATGGAAATATCATTGATAATTTTTATCACTGTGCTTAAAATGAGCATTTTCTTAAAGTTTAACTTCAAAGAGTTTTTGCTATTTTGGAATTTTTAAAATATACTTACTGATAAAATAGTTTCTCCCCTAAAATATAAATAAATAAATAAATAAATAAATAAATAAATAAATAAATAAATGAAAACAAAACAAAACAAAAACCATGGGGCTGGAGAGAGGACTCAGCAGATGAGAGCACTGGCTGCTTTTCCAGGAGACCTGAGTATGGTACTGAGGACCCATAACAGATGGTGTCTCAAAACTATAATCTAGCCACAGAAAATCCAGTGTCTCTGGTCTGGCTTCTGCTAACACTACACTAACATGCATTCACTCAGATTCAGGCATATACCTACACATAATTAAAAGAAAACAAATATTTTTTTTTTAAAAAGAAAAGAGTATTGAGATTTTTAACTGTAGTTAGTAATGTTCCAATTATAGTTAAGGTGTTTCTAAATATAACTTTTTTATTGTATCCATATTACCAGGTTTTGGTTTATGAAATGGGATATTTGTTAATGCCTTGGTCGAACAAAAGTTTAAGATTTATTTTTATGAATTGATGGCCTTGTTTATATGAAATGTTTTCACTTTCCTTTGTTTACATTTCAGTTGAAATATTTCTTGTCTAATATTAATAAAACTACTTATACCCAAGATATAATTCACAGACTACATGAAGCTCTAGATGAAGGAAGACCAATCTGTGGATACTATGGTCCTTCTTAGAAGGGAGAACAAAACACCCATGGGAGGAGATACAGAGACAAAGTGTGGAGCAGAGACTGATGGAAAGGCCATGTGGAGACTGCCCTATGTGGGGATCCATCCTACATACAATTATCAAACCCAGAAACTATTGTGGATGCTAACAAGTGCTTGCTAATAGGAGGCTTATATAGCTGTTTCCTAAGAGGCTATTCCAGTGCCTGAAAAATACAGAGGTGGATGCTCTCAGCCAGCCATTGTACTGAGCACAGGGTCCCCAATGGAGGAGTTAGAGAAGGGAGCAAAGGAGCTTGCATCCCCATAAGAGGAACCAACCAGTACCCACAGAGCTCCCAGGGACTAAACCATCAACTAAAGAGTACACATGGAGGAACTCATGCTTCCAGCTGCATATGTAGCAGAGGATGGCCTTGTCAGACATCAATGGGAGGAGAGGCTCTTGGTCCTGTAAAGGCTCAATGCACCAGTATATGGTAATGCCAGAACAGGGAAGAGGTAGTGGGTAGGTTGGTGAGCAGGGAGAGGGGGGTGGTATAGTGGTCTTCAGAGGGGAAATAAGGAAAGGGGATAGCATTTGAAATGTAAATTAAAAGATATCTTTAAAAAAATGACCAAAAATTCAGGAGGAAATAAATAAAAAAATAAAACCCATTCGTTTCATTGTTGTGGATTGCTCTGTGCTGCTTGCTCTCCTGGGAGAGGCTGTCTGGAATGAGAAATGAGTCAAGTGCTCAAGTGGCTTCTTGTGAACCAATCCCCTAATGAATAAAGGAGCCAATCACGAATAGGTGGGACTTCTGGGTTGGACAGAAGATGAGAGGAAGTAGGAGAGAGTTAGGTCTTTTTGTAACAGGACAGCAGAAGGGTAAGATATAGCTGCTAGAGTTCCTCGGTATCATGGCAGATCTGCAAGGATTCGCCATCGTCAGAATCTGTTTTAATAAGGTTTACAAAATTACGTTTTAGTTGTTTCATCCAAAGATTGTTACCATTGTTTCTGAACTAAGTTTGTGTTGTGTTTTCTTTCATGCTGCGGCTTGTCTGGGTTCAAGAGAGCGTGGGTTTGCCAGATGAGTACCAGGACAGTAGTGATTCACCAGTGGAAACCTAGTGAAGTAGGTAGAGAGATTGTGGAGTTCTGAGTCAGGCTCCATGAGATAAAAACAGGTCGGCCATTGCCCACCAGTGCATGGCCAGCCAGCCACCCATCAGAGAGTTGCCACAAGCACGGGAATGTGCCTGTTCTTTTGTTTTTAATATTTCCAAAACACTTCAGTTTTATTATTATTATATATAGTAGACTCTAGGTTTTTTACACTAATTTATTGACTTTATTTTGAAGAGTTTTTTTAGATGAAATTCCACCACTCATGGAAAAGGCATATGTTGTAACATATGCCTCCAATCCCAGTGCTACAGTATTGCTAGAAGAGGAAGATACTGGATGTAAACTTCTGTTTTCCACATCAATATGCTCATAACCAGACACACATACACACACAAGTACACCAACACACAGGCACACAAACGCACAGGCACACAAACATACACTCATGAACAATTAATGAGAGCACTAGAATTTACCCTCTGTGATCCAAACCCTATGATTTCCTGTCCCTGGACATGTATCTCCTCATGTTCTCTATGCTGTCTCTGGGAGCAGCACTCAAAATCTTTAAAGTAACACAAGTACCGTGTTGGGTCACTTTGTTTTTTAATCTAAGAAGCTGTTTTATCTAAACAAAATAAAGCTAAGAAAAGCTTTAATGAACTAATTTTAACATGCTTCATTCTTCTCCCCTAGTGCATATAGTTCCATGTTATTACTGTTTAGCATATATTTGATTTCCCACTAGAAACATGTCTCCATATCAGAATATGATTTAGTTTACAGATGAAACTATGCAAGCTATGTATACAGTATGTTTTTAAAGCATCCTATCCACAAATGAGCTGCCAGTAATTTACAATAAACTTACTCTCTTCAGTGCCTGTGCTTATTGAGGGAGTGACTGAAAGCATGGTTTACTTGGTGACTCAGGGTTCCTCACACAGCATGTGGTGGTGTAGACTTATTTCAAATTTTAATTCCATGGATTCTCCCCCATGTTTCAGAACTTAGTACATTATAAGACATGTATACTGTATAAATTTATTTAAGAAATAGGTTTCCTTTTAATTTTCAGGAAGAATCTAATTTGGAGCCCAACTTAATAACAGCTTAGCCACAATACTTCTGCTCTAAATTCTTATTGATATTGGCCTTATATTTTAATTCATAGATTCTCACTTTTATATCCACTTAAACATATGCAATGCTATATATTATTGAAAAAGCTGTCTGAAAGTATAAATTATTAATTTTCTTTCTTATCTAGCTCTGTTACTTAATATTGAAATAGCTTCTCTACAAATTAACCCCTTAAACCTGAATAAGATACAAATGCATTATTTTTAATCCCATAATCTCCACATTGTTATAACAAGCACCATACTCTTTCTTCAAGGTTCTAGGTGATCTTTGCTTGTCTCCAGAGCATAGAGATGAGAGCAGGAAAAAATGATTCAATCTTTACTCATATTCCATTGCTAAATGAGACAGTAGTTCCTTCCTAGATCAGGTATGGGGTGATCTATATATTGGATACACAGCAGCCTCCTGCCTTGATGAGAGCGAAGGACAAATCCCTTTTGATTGGTGTGGTGGTCTGAATGACAAGTGTCCCCATAGACTGTATTTAAACACATGGCTTTCCATTGCTGCCACTGTTTGAGGACATTTAGGAAGTACAGGGACAGGATTTGAAACTCTTGTGCCTCTGTAATTGTGAGACAAAATAAATTCTTTCTTCCATAAGTCATTTTTGATCATGGTATTTCATCGCAGTATAAAGTAACTTACCAAATCACTTTATTGCGTTGTTTCCTTGTAAAATGAATTATTTTAATATGAGTGTAAATAGTGAATTAATATGATGGCCATATTTCTTTATCCTAGTTAATTCTCAATAACCACACAGAAAGACAAAGATCCATTTTAAAGCCTCACCTTAATACCTGGGCAGTCTTATTTTCTATCCTAACCCCTAAGCTAATCTGGCTACCTCCCAGCCATGACCTCAAATACTTGCAATTAGACCTTCCTCTCTTTTTTTCCTGCTGAACTCTTAACAAACTTTATCTTTCTTCATCCTTGTGGCCTGTCTGCCTCCAGACCCCTTCCTCCAGACTCCAACTTACAGCTCCTCCTCCTCCTCCTCCTCCCCCCTCTCTCTCCCTCTCT
>NC_034600.1:21702610-21709238 GCF_900095145.1 Mus pahari
TCTCTCTCTCTCTCTCTCTCTCTCTCTCTCTCTCTCTCTCTCTCTCTCTCTCTCTCTCTCTCTCTCTCCCTCTCTCCCACCTCAGGAAAGCCTTGACATAACGAGTCACACAGTGTCCAGATTGAAACAAGATCCGAGAGCATTGAGTTACACCAGGATAACCTTTACACAGTACACAAAAACATTATGTCTATACTTCTTACTTAAAAGATACTCTAAAAACTTTGCCTCAATGTCATTCCATGAATGAGAAATATCCTGCAGAAGCTCACATGTTCAAATACTTGGTCCCCAGCCAGTGGTACACTTTAGGAAAGTGGGGCCTAGCTGGGAAAAATCGATCCTGGGAGATAAATCTTGAGGCATATAACTCTGCTCTGCATTCAATCTCCTCTATACTTCCTGACAGAGAAGAAATGAGCAGAGCCTCACTCTCCTGCCACCATATCTACAGCTGTTCACCTAATTTGCTTATTTTGTCTCCAAAATGAGAAAAGTAATGAAGACATATGACATACAAAAATTATCTTGTGCTAGAACTTTCTTTACAACAAAAGTCATGATCTGTATAAGCCTGCCCACTGAATTTGAACCAGTGTCATTTAATTAACATGGTTATAGTACATACATGCTAATATGTATTAATTAAAATGTATGCATATGTGCATGTCACGTATGTTCATATGAGCATGTTTATATGTGTAGAGGTGCACACATGTGTGTGTTGCTGTGTGCACATATATAAATACATTTGGAGACTCAAAGTTGACAGTGGGTATCTTTCTCAGTTCCTCGCCACTTGGCATACTGAGATAGGCTCTTTCACTAAACCCAGAACTTCACCTTTCGGCTAGTCTGGTAGCCAGTTTTCTCCAGAGGTTTCCTGACTCCACCTTCCTTGGGCAGGGATTACAGATGGGCTGCTATTTACCTGGGTTGTAAAGACCCAAACTCTGGTCCCCACACTTGTGCCACAAGCATTTTCCCTACTGAACTATATTCCTATGATTTGAATTTCTTATATTAAGCATCTAGAAGTTAAACAGCTTATTTGACCTCAAACCTGCACATGAAGGTTCTTAGTCATGGTCTGTAAGCCAACAGAAGGTGTTTGTTAATGACTTGCCTCCTGTTGTTTACGGCAGAACCACAGCCTGGAGAATGCACAGATGGCTGAGGGTGTCTGGGCTCCATGAACCATGACCACAGTTTCCAGCATGTAGTAGGAGCTCTGCAAAAGGTATCTTAATGTCTTTCTATCTTATGAACAATAGGGTAGAAGGCTCAAGGCCAAATCACAAAATTAGACAAAGAATTATCAAATGATTAAGGAGAAGAACCAAAAGTCCTTTCATTTTTATCTCCAGGATAGCAACAAATGATTAACAGAACTCATTACTCCAGATGACAGACCTTTATGTTGCAGGTCAGATTCTAAATATGCATGAAACAGGCCTGCCTAGTAATGCATAATATCCCTTTTTTCCTAACGTATTTTTTATTGACATTGTGGGCCAATCATGCCAATCGCAGCTCCTCCTCCCCCCTCTCCTCCCATTCCCACCCTTGCAAGTCCCTCTCCATATTACCCTCTCTCCTTCTTCCCAGAGAAGGGGAAGCATACCCCCACCATGGGTACCACCCTCTGAGACATCTAGTCCCAGAAAGACTAAGCACCTCCTCTCCTGCTGAGTCCCAACCAGGAGTCCAGGTTAGGGAAGGGGATCCAATGGTAGACAACAGAATCAGAGACAGCCCTGCTATGATTGTTAGGTGACCTGCATGAAAACCAAATAGTACATCTACAACATGGGGGAAGGCAGTTAGGTCCCACCCCTGCATGCTCTTTGGTGTTTCAGTCTTTGTAAGTCCCCATGGGCCCAGGTTAGTTGACTCTGTAGATATTCTTGCAGTGTTTTTGACTCCTGGCTCAGTCAATTCTATTCCCTACTCTTCTACAAGACTACCCAAGCACCGCCTGATCTTTAGCTATGGTTCTCTACATCTGTTTCCATTTGCTGCTGGAACAGCTAAGATTAAACAACAACAACAAAAAAAAAAAAAAAAAAAAAAAAAAAAAAAAAAAAAAAAAAAAAAAAAAAAAAAAAAAAAAAAAAAAAAAAAAAAAACTCAGTGATAGCACATGCTAGTGAGAATGTGAAGCAAGGGGAACATTCCACAATTACTGGTGGGAATAACAAATTTGTACAAGCACTTTGGAGCTCAATTGATAGTTTCTCAGAATATTGGGAATAGTTCTACCTCAAGAACAAGCTACATTCCTAGGCATACACACAAAGGATGCCTCACTATGCCATAGGGACACTTGCTCAGCCATGTGCATAATATTCCTTAATCCTTCTATAAATGCATGTTCCTGTTTCTCCTCACACTGGGGCTGACCTTTCAAAAAATTTAGATTACCTTAAAGGAAATGGTTATCAGAAACAACCCACCTACATTTGATTTTTGCATTTTCTTTAATATTTTTACCCAAATGCACAGTGTGTAAAAGAATGACCATAGAGTTCAGTTTCTTCAGGAAAGCACTGCCTTATTCCTGTTGGGTGAGAAGCAACATATCAAACACCCCCTATAATTCCCAAAGAATCTCATATTGAGAAGCAAGATATTATCAGTCATGAATCCTGGACCAGAATCTAGTTTTCTGAACCCTGGTTCACTACTGTTTTCTACCACATCAGTTATTCTTAATTATGACCAAATACCTCCATCAGGAGGTTACATGCACAGTGAGAGCCTTCTAGGATACCAGGCTATTATAGAGGTGGTATGGGCAGATGAGAAGGAGAACAAAATGCTAGTTTTCTAATAATTTATGTAAAATAAGCAAGGCTAGGTAGTTACCCCCTTTGTAAACTTGGGTTAAGTTCTAACATTTGCCCTATGTTTGGATATTGTGTCAAGTCAATTCACAGCTATATTAAAAGAAATTCTATGGACATTTTTCATTTATGAATCCACAGCTATTTTTCTTTTTTTTTAATTAGATATTTCTTTATTTACATTTCAAATGTTATCCCTTTTCCTAGTTTCCCCTCTGAAAAACCCTATCTTCTCCCTCCTCCCCCTACTCACCAACCCACCCACTCCTGCTTCCTGGTCTTGGCATTCCTCTATACTGCACATGACCTAGGGCCTCTCCTCCCACTGATGATCAATTAGGCCATCCTCTGCTACATATGAAGCTAGACCCACAAGGAAGTATCCAGAGTGTGGGTACTTTAATCCTTCTTAGAAGGGGGAACAAAAGAAGGATTAAAGTACCCACATTCTGGATACTTCCTTCTTCTTGAGTTTCATGTGTTTTGCAAATAGTATCTTGGGTATTCTGAGCTTCTGGGCTACTATCCACTTATCAGTGAGTGCATATCATGTGTGTTCTTTTGTGGTTGGGTTACCTCACTTAGGATGATATCCTCCAGATCCATCCATTTGTCTAGGAATTTCGTAAATTTATTGTTTTTAATAGCTGAGTAGTACTCCATTGTGTAAATGTACCACAATTTCTGTATCCATTCTTCTGTTGAAGAACATTCGGGTTGTTTCCAGCTTCTGGCTATTACAAATAAGGCTGCAATGAACATAGTGAAGCATGTGTCCTTATTACAAGTTGGAGCATCTTCTGGATCCTCTGGTAGTGGTATGCCCAGTTTTCTGAGGAACCACCAAACTGATTTCTAGAGTGATTGTACCAGCTTGCAATCCCAACAGCAGTGGAGGAGTGTTTCTCGTTCTCCACATCCTCACCAGCATCTGCTGTCACCTGAGTTTTTGATCATAGCAACTCTGACTGGGGTGAGGTGGAATCTCAGGGTTGTTTTGATTTGCATTTCCCTGATGATTAAGGATGTTGAACATTTTTAGGTGCTTCTCAGCCATTCAGTATTCCTCAATTGAGAATTAATTCTTTGTTGAGCTCTCTACCCCATTTTTCATAGGGTTACTTGATTTTCTGGAGTCCAACTTCTTGATTTCTTTATATATATTGGTTATTAGCCCCCTATCATATTTAGGATTACTGAAGATCTTTTCCCAATCTGTTGGTTGCTCTTTTGTCTTATTGACAGTGTCCTTGGCCTTACAGAAGCTTTACTGTTTTATGAGGTCCCATTTGTCAATTCTTGATTTTACAGCATAAGCCATTGGTGTTCTGTTCAGGAATTTTTCCCTTGTGCTCATATCTTCGAGGCCCTTCCCCATTTTCTCCTCCATAACTTTCAGGGGCTGTGGTTTTATGTGGAGTTCCTTGATCCACTTAGACTTAAGCTTTGTACAAGGAGATAAGAATGGATCAATTCACATTTTTCTACATGCTAACTGCCAGTTGAGCCAGCACCATTTGTTGAAAATGCTGTCTTTTTTCACTGGATGGTTTTATCTCCTATATCAAGGATAAAGTGACCATAGGTGTGTGGGTTCATTTCTGGGTCTTCAATTCTATTCCACTGATCTACCCTCTGTCACTGTACCAGTACCATGCAGTTTTTATCACAATTGCTCTGTAGTACAACTTAATGTCAGGGATGGTGATTCCAACAGAGTTTTTTTATTGTTGAGAAGAGTTTTTGCTATCTTAGGTTTTTTGTTATTCCAGATGAACTTGCAAATTGCCCTTTCTAATGCTCTGAAGAATTGAGTTGGGATTTTGATGGGGATTGCATTCAATCTGTAGATTGCTTTCAGCAAGATAGCCATTTTTGCTATATTAATCCTGCCAATCCATGAACAAGGGAGATCTTTCCATTTTCTGAGATCTTCTTTGCTTTCTTTCTTCAGAGACTTGAAGTTCTAATCATACAGATCTTTCACTTCCTTAGTTAGAGACACAACAAGGTATTTTGTATTATTTGTGACTATTGTTAAGGGTGTTATTTCCCTAATTTCTTTCTCAGCCTGTTTATCCTTTGTGTAGAGAAAAGCCATTGATTTGCTTGAGTTAATTTTATATCCAGGTAACTTCACTGAAACTGTTTATCAGGTTTAGGAGTTCTCTGGTAGAACTTTTGAGGTCACTTATATATACTATCATATCATCTGCAAATAGTGATATTTTGAATTCTTCCTTTCCAATATCTATCCCCTTGATCTCCTTTCATTTCCTAATTGCTGTGACTAGGACTTCAAGTAGTATATTGAATAGACAGAGAGAGAGTGGGCAGCCTTGTCTAGTCCCTGATTTTAGTGTGATTGCTTGAAGTTTCTCTCCATTTAGTTAGATGTTTGCTGAATATTGGTTTTACTATGTTTAGGTATGGGCCTTGAGTTCCTGATCTTTCCAAGACTTTTACCATGAAGGGGTGCCGAATTTTGTGAAATGATGTTTCAGCATCTAGTGAAATAATCATGTTGTTTTGTTCTTTGAGTTTGTTTTTGTAGTTGATTACATTGATGGATTTCAGTATATTGAATGCTCCCTGGATCCCTGTGATGAAGTCTACTTGTTCATGGTTGTACTGGCTAGTTTTGTGTCAACTTGACATAGCTGGAGTTATCACAGAGAAAGGAGCTTTAGTTGGGAAAATGCCTACATGAGATCCAGCTGTGGGGCATTTTCTCAATTAGTGATCAAGGGGGAGAGGCCTCTTGTGGGTGGGACCATCTCTGAGCTGGTAGTCTTGGATTCTATAAGAGAGCAGGCTGAGCAAGCCAGGTGTAGCAAGCCAGTAAAGAACATCCTTCCATTGCCTCTGCATCAGCTCCTGCTTTCTGACCTGCTTGAGTTCCAGTCTTGACTTCCTTGGTGATGAATAGCAGTATGGAAGTGTAAGCTCAAGAAACTCTTTCCTCACCAACTTGCTTCTTGGTCATGATGTTGTGCAGGACTAGAAACCCTGACTAAGACAATGGTGAATGACCATTTTGTTTTGTTTTGTTTTGCTTTGTTTTTTCGAGACGGTTTCTCTGTTTAGCCTTGGCTGTCCTGGACCTCACCCTATAGACCAGGCTGGCCTCGAACTCAGAAATCTGCTTCCCTCTGCCTCCCAAGTGCTGGGGCTGAAGGCATGTGCCACCATTCCCGGCGTGAATGACCGACCATTTTGATATATTCTTTGACTCGGTTTGGGAGAATTTACTGAAAATTCATCAATATTCATAAGGGAAATTGGTGTGAAATTCACTTTTTTGTGTGGTTTTGGTATCAGTATAACTGTGGATTTATAGAAAAAATTGGATAGATTACCTTCTGTTTCTATTTTGTGGAATAGTTTGAGTATTGGTATTAGGTTCTCTTTGAAGGTCTGATAGAACTCTGCACTAAACCCATCAGGTCCTGGGGTTTTTTTGGTTGGGAGACTATTCATGACTATTTCTACTTTTAAGGGGATATAGGGCTGTTTAGATCATCAATCTGATCCTGTTTTAACTTTTGTACCTAGAAAATTGTCCATTTCATCCAGGTTTTCCAGTTTTGTTGAGTATAGCCTTTTGTAGTAGGATCTGATGTTTTCTTGGATTTCCTCAGATTCTGCTGTTATGTCTCCCTTTTTATTTCTGATTTTGTTAATTAGGATACTGTCCCTGTGCCCTCTAGTTAGTCTGGTTAAAGCTTTATCTATCTTCTTGATTTTCTCAAAGAACAGCTCCAGGTTTGGTTGATTCTTTG
>NC_034600.1:21709621-21712030 GCF_900095145.1 Mus pahari
AGGTATATCCTTTTGTTTTAGGATAAAATGTTCCATAGATACCTGTTTAATCCATTTGGTTCATAACTTCTAATAATTTTTCTGTGTCTCTGTTTAGTTTCTGTTTCCAGGATCTGTCCATTGATGAGAGTGGAGTGTTTAAGTCTCCCACTATTATTGAGTGTGGTGCAAGGTGTGCTTTGAGATTTACTAAAGATTATTTTTTTAATGAGTGTTTGGTGCCCTTGCATTTGGAGCATAGATGTTCAGAACTGAGAGTTCATCTTGGTAAATTTTACCTTTGATGAGTCTATGAAGTGTCTTTATTGATAACTTTAGGTTGAAAGTCAATTTTATTTGATATGAGAATTGCTACTCCAGCTTGTTTCTTCAGACCATTTGCTTGGAAAATTGCTTTCCAGCCTTTTACTCTGAAGTAGTGTCTGTCTTTATCCCTGAGGTGGGTTTTCTGTAAGCAGCAAAATGTTGGGTCCTGTTTGTGAAGCCAGTTTGTTAGTCTATGTCTTTTTATTGGGGAATTGAGTCCATTGATGTTAAGAGAAATCAAAGAAAAGTAATTGTTGCTTCCTATCATTTTTGTTGTTAAAGTTGGGATTCTCTTCTTGTGGCTGTCTTCTTTTAGTTTCGTTAAAGAATTATTTTCTTGCTTTTTCTAGGGTGTAGTTTCCATCTTTGTGTTGGAGTTTTCTCTTTATTATCCTTTGAAGGCCTGGATTTGTGGAAAGACATTGTGTAAATTTGGTTTTCTCATGGAATACCTTGGTTTCTCCATCTATGGTAATTGAGAGTTTTGCTGGGTATATTAGCCTAGGCTGACATTTGTGTTCTCTTAAAGTCTCCATGATGTCTAAACAGGATCTTCTGGCTTTCATCTTCTCTGGGGAGAAGTCAGGTATAATTCTGATAGGTCTGCCTTTATATGTTACTTGACTTTTTTCCCTTACTGCTTTTAATATTCTTTCTTTGTTTAGTGCAATTGGTGTTTTGATTATTATGTGATAGGAGAAATTTCTTTTCTGGTCTAAACTGTTCATAGTTCTGTAGGTTTCTTCTTGTATGTTCATGGGAATCTCCTTCTTTAGGTTGGGGAAGCTTTCTTCTATAATTTTGTTGAAGATATTTTCTGGCCCTTTAACTTGGGAATCTTTGCTCTCTTCTATACCTATTATCCTTAGGTTTGGTCTTCTCATTGTGTCCTGAATTTCCTGGATGTTTTGGGTTAGGAGCTTTTTGCATTACTCATTTTCTTTGATTGTTGTGTTATGTTTTCTATGGTATCTTCTGCACCTGAGATTCTCTCTTCTCTCTCTTGTATTCTGTTGGTGATGCTTGCATCTATGGCTTCTGACTTCTTTCCTAGGTTTTCTATGTCCAGAGTTCTCTCCCTTTGTGATTTATTGTTTCTACTTCCATTTCTAATTCTGGGTGGTTTTGTTCAATTATTTCACCTGTTTTGATGTATTTTCCTTTAATTCTCTAAGGGATTTTTGTCTTTCCTCTTTAAGGGCTTCTACCTGTTTACCTGTGTTCTCCTGTATTGCTTTAAGAGAGTAATTTATGTCCTTCTTATAGTCTTCCATCATCATCATGAGAAGTGACTTTGGATCCATATCTTGCTTTTCTGGTGTGATGGTGTGTCCAGGACTTGCTATGGTTGGAGAGTTGGGTTCTGATGAAACCAAATAACCATGGTTTTTGTTGCTTCTCTTCCTATAATTACCTCCTGCCATCTGATTATCTCTAGTGTTCTCTGTCCTCAGTGTATCTGATTGGAGCATGTCCTTCCTATAATTTTGGTTGAGTCAGAACTCCTCATAGTCCAGCATTCTCTGTGATCCTGTGATTCTGGGATCCTGGGATCCTGAGATTCTGGGTGTGTCAGAGTTCTGGTAGTCACGCTTTCTCTGATCCCCTGAGATCCTGGTGTGACTAGGCTCCTGGAATCCTGGGATCCTGGAATCCTAAGATGCAGGGTGTGTTAGCGTGCCTAGAAGTGGTACCTCCCCTGGGGACTATGGGGTTGTCCGCTGAGTTTGAAACCAAGTTAGACCAGTGCAGACTGGAAGGAACCCAACCCATTGGTTGGGCAGGGCTCCTGTGTCCCTGCTCCTGTTGGCCCCAGGCATTTCAGTTGGGTTGGAACACATGTTGTGTTCCACTCACCAGTGATTCTAAGATCCTGGGTGTGCTCAGGCACCTAGGTGGTGGAGAGTCCTCTAGGGACCATGGGATTGTCCACCGAGTTTGTGCCCAAGGTGGTCCGGCACTCCATAGCTATTTTTCAATTTCAACTTGCTTCTTTTTCCACAGCTATTTTTCTTTTCTTTTCTTTTCTTTTCTTTTCTTTTCTCTTCTCTTCTCTTCTCTTCTCTTCTCTTCTCTTCTCTTCTCTTCTCTTCTCTTCTCTTC
>NC_034600.1:21712340-21717575 GCF_900095145.1 Mus pahari
TTCTTCTTCTTCTTCTTCTTCTTCTTCTTCTTCTTCTTCTTCTTCTTCTTCTTTCTTCTTTTTAGACAGGGTTTCTCTGTGTAGCCCTGGGTGTCTTGAAACTCACTCTGTAGACCAGGTCTACCTCAAACTCAGAGATCTACCTGCCTCTGCCTTCCAAGTGCTGGGATTAAAGCATGTGCCACCACTCCCCAGCAACTTGCTTCTTTTTTTTCTGAATTATTTAACTACTGGTCTCACTCATCTGGCATGGTCCAATATCCACTGTGACAAATTTTCCTGAATGTTCTCTTTAACATTGTAAAAGACCAGAGCGTGACCTGTTTTTCTTCCCCAAACAAATAATTTAACATTAATTAATTAATCATATCACTTGTTGCTGTATCCAAGAAAGACAGCATCCAATAATCTGTTGAATATGAGTGGCAAATTATAATGCATAGGAAACTGAGTACAGGCATGGTGCAAAACAGAAGACATGTGCTCTAACTTTCAACAGCTCTTCCAGAACATTACTTTATGCTTGTTGATGTACCCATGTACAATTCCTCTTTCCATCTGTGAACCCTTTAGGAGGAAGTGGCTTCCTGTACACAGAGAATGCAATTGTTTTGAACAAATGTCAATAAAAAGCCACCTGATGTGGTGAGAATACACCACAGCTTGAAGGAAATGACAGTGCTTGTGTGTTTCATGAGAAATGCCTTTGTTCTAAGAGCAGTTCAGATATAAAACTGCATCTTCTCCACTTTTGTCATCATATTTATGAACTATAAATCCTCACTGTGTAGAAATATAAAATACAGAATTTCAAACTCCTAAATCAACCTCAGAACTCTCCAATGTCTGGAGTTCAAGTCAAGGAGCATGCCTTTAAAAAATACTGACATTATTTAATAGAGACTTCTGGGAAAAACAAACAATGAGTTTCCAATGTACACTATTTTTTATATCCTGAAAGGCTGGTCATAGGAGACAGTTAGCATGTTAAAAAAAAAAAAAAAAAAAAGTAAAGAGTGCTGTAGAGAATGAACTTTCTGAGTCCCAGATCAGTATGACCTAAACAATAACAATGAGGTGGTCTCTTGGGGAATTTGGTCAGGGATCTCTAACAAACCACCATTGTTTCCACAGAGGAATATTTCACTTTTGTAATAGGGAACTTCAACATTGGATACGTACCTCAACTCTTAAAAGGAAGGAAAAATGACTGTTTAAGGAATCCATTTACAATTGCGCAGCACTTTATAAATAGTGAAGGCTTGGAGTGTCACCTTCCCTTCCTTCCCATTATTTGTGGACATAGTCCTGTCCTAGTGCCTGGTCTCTCCATAAACTGTCTGCCAGCTCCTACTAATGATGGCATTACAATACATTCAGTCTCACTAATGTTTAGCCAGCTGGTAGACCATGTGAGCCAATTCAAATATTTCATTGTTGGGTAAAACAGTTTCACAGGCAACCACAGGTTTTAGGAATGTGAATTTTATTAAGGCTTAACCTCACAAGCTATGGCAGTGTGGAACACAGAACTATCCACACTAAGTTGCTCAGTGAAACGCATTGCAAAGAATTTTCATCATATCATTGAACAATGTAAAAAAAAAAAAAACTGATCTGCATGGAATTTGACTCGTAGAGACATGCATAAGTGAATACCAATAGGAAATTGTGTGTCTTTCATGGTAAGGTGAAGATCTTTGTGCACACAGTGTGTAGCAAAAATAGAGAGGCAAGGGGTTATTAATGTCCTTAGTAGAAAACTGTATAATGAACTATGTAGTCTTTTTATTTCCAGTCTGAAACAGTAAATGTGCCAAACAGCTATTCCTAAGTTCTAAAAGCATATAGTAAGCCTATCCACCATCTAGTAACACAACATTCTTGTTTACTTCTATAAATGCTACTTTTACTATTTAGAAATGAAAGGTTTTCATCTGCCAGTGTGATCTACAAATTTCAAAAAAGTTACACTTTGTGAGACTGACATAACCCCTTTTGCAGATATTTTTATCAGCCACTGTTTGGCCTAGCACTGGAAAACATAGTCTAGAGCTGCTCTGGAATCTATAGTGATTAAGAACACTTCAGCATGTTCACTGGTGCCACGGACACATGAATAGTTAAGCTATCCTGTCAATTCTGTTTTAAAAAGGGGGTGAAGCTTGTAATGAAGACATGGCACTGACTCAATAAAGTTAAGGTCAGACAGTTCATAGAGTACAGCAAGACGTTAATATCAACATTAGCTGTGGGGAGGTCAGTAGAGATGTTACCTATATAGAAAAACTCAAGCAAGACTCAACCAAGTTATAAGTTGTTTTACTGCCATTGGCCTGTGGCTAGAACTCTACTATAATCATTATGTATAGTGACACAGATGGTGTTTTATATTTTTAAAGTTGTATGTTGTAAATCCATACCCTATGTTCAATTGTTCTCAGAATTTATGATTAATTAATTTTATTGAATGTTGAAAACTATAAAACATACTATGCTGTATACATATAATGTGAAATTATGGAATAAATCTAATTAGCTACATTCATCCATTCAGTACTCAATTGTGGCTACTTTATAAAGAAAAGAAGTGTATACTGCCATAATTTTAGATCTAGAAAGTCCAAACATCACATCAACAACCAGGCATGTACAATCTTCAGGCTGTATCAGACCAGGACAGAATGGCATCATGGTAAAACACACACACACACACACACACACACACACACACACACACACACACACACGTGACACAGAGAGATCAAGTGTCAAATCAGGGATCCAGCGCAAAGTCAGCAATCTTCCACCAGGACCCAGTTCTTACAGTCCTGCTAACTTTTTGCACTGACATAGTAAAATATAAATAATAAAATTTCCTATAAATAATAAAACAGCCACACTTAACCTATAGTACTAACATATCCACAATTTCATTTGTTTTATTCTGTCTACTTGATATATCATGAATTTTGACCGTGCCTCCTTTACCCAACCTCTACCAACCACCATTCTCTCAACTTCTAGATATTTGAGTTTTTATCTTCCACATATGACTGAGAATGTGTAGTACAAGTGTTTATGTGCCTGGTTGATTTCTTTGAGCATAATGTCCCCCAGATTTACTCATGTTCTCTCAAATGACATTATTTATCTCTTAAAAGCTGAATAGTAATTTAGTGTTTTATTTTTGCATATTTTGGTATATCAACACATATAACACTTTTACTCAATCAACAACTCTTATTCTACAATGGGTTTCATAGTATATATACTTATTGTGTTAGTGATTAAAGAGTAGATGGAACCTGAGAAGTGGCTCAGAAAGTAACAGTACTTTCTGTTCCACTATGCAAACCTGGTGACATGAACCTGATCCCTGAAACCCACATAATGGTAGAGGAGAGGATCAACTCCATGAAGTAGTCCCTTGACCTCCACTCATGTGCTGTGGTACACACACACACACACACACACACACAAATATTTTAAGCTGACTGACCTATTATGTACACTCCATGACATTTATTCACAGATTGTTTAATGTACTGTAAGCATTAGCTAATAATTCAATTATCTCATTTAAACTAGTCTATGTCTGCCATAAGGTTAGGTACCTCTCCTCAGTTTCATGCATCCATCTTCCTCAGAGTACTCAGTGTATCCTCCCACTCTTGACCCTTCTCTCTCTCTCTCTCTCTCTCTCTCTCTCTCTCTCTCTCTCTCTCTCTATCTCTCTCCTGGATGCCCCACCTTCTATTTCCTGAATAAGTTAATACAAAATCAGCTTTTTACTGACAAATGATGCTTGCAATAATGCAAAAAGCAGGTGATACTTAGTAATGCATAAAAGATTCTCTCTAGAGTGAACATTTAGTATGATTACATAATTAGCTTTTAAGAATGATGCTGTCATTCACCCGAGAATGCAGATATCCATGTTGATTTCAGATCCTTTGTATATATTCTCAGAGTTATGATGGCTGGTCTGTCCTTCCAATACCTGTTACGGATGCTAAGTGCATTTTGGTTGAATATACAGGATATGTTGAATGAATTCATGAATGTTCCTGTTTTGCAATGTTTTATTTTTGCATATTTTGGTATACCAACACATACAAAGCTTTTACGCAATCAAGAACTCTTATTCTACAATGGGTTTCATAGTATATATATACTTACTGTATTAATGACTAAAGAGTAGATTTGGTGCCCATATGGAAGAGGCTCCAGAGAGCTTCCTTGCAATCTTTTGCATGAAGACACATGAAAAAGAGAAGAAAAAAATAGAGAGAAGAGAAAATGGACCTTGGCTGGATACCAAATCTGCTGGGAAAATTGTTCTTATCATTTCCAGCCTTGATTACTGTGACACATACATTTTCATTTTCATAAGACAATCTATGGTCTTTGTTATAAAAACATATTATATAGGCAGATATCAACAAGCATAGGTCCTATACTAAGAGTACTGTTTTATAAAACACTTGTAAACTGCTTTCAGATCAGCTATGCCATGATGTGTTTCCCTTAGCAATGAGGGAGAGTTGTGGTTTTTTGTTTTTTTTTTTTTTTCACAGAATCACCAGTATACTTGGTGGTGTCACTGTTATAGATGTTGGCCATTGTAATAAATGTGTAGTCAAATGTCATTTTAAATTGTAGTTCCCTAATGAAGCATTCATAGCACACTGAAAATGATTTTTTATGTTTATGCATCAATTATATTTTCTTTAGTGACGTCTATGTGAAGGTATGTGATGTGTGTGTGTGTGTGTGTGTGTGTGTGTGTGTGTGAGTATTCGTGTACATGCAGATGTGCATGTACATGTGATATGCAAGAGGTAGGGGAGAGGTCAACTTCAGATGTTGTTCCTTAGGAGACATCTACCCTGTTTCTGGAAACAGGTCTCTCACTGGGACATGACTCTCCCAGATGAGGCTAGGTTGGCCGACAGCTAATGAACTCAAGGGGTCTGCTTGTCTTTGCCTCTCCAGCACTAATCTTACAAGGAAATGCCACCACACTCAAATTTTCTTATGGGCTCGGAACACATTATTCACTGAGCTTAATCTCCAGACAACCATCCTGACATCTTGATAATTATATATTATTAACTATGCATGACCTGTTTATTTCATTTTATTAACTATTATTATCTTTATTTACATTTCAAATGCTATCCCCAAAGTTCCCTATACCCCCCCTGCTCCCCTAACCACCCACTCCCACTA
>NC_034600.1:21717586-21742798 GCF_900095145.1 Mus pahari
CAGAAGATGTGTTGCCTCTGCAGTTTATTCACTCACCTGCACAGACTAGCCACTGAGGGACCCTGGACACAATATGACTCTCTCACCTGCTCTGGCAGACAGAGTCCTCACAGGTGGCCACCTTTCCTCTGGTGAGGAAGGTGCCCGAATTTCTGGAGCCCGAAACAGGGTCTGTCCCAGATGTTAAGTTGCTCTGTCTGTCCCCAAGCTGTGTAGCTTCTGTGGTCCATACTCTCACCAGTGCAGACTGGAGTCTAAATGAACTGGAGCAAAATGGTTCTCCTGCCAACTCAGGCCTTGAGACTCCTCCCAGGTAGACACCCCTCCTTGGGCAGAAAAGGTACCAGGTGACTGGAGCCAGAAATGGAATCTTTCCCAGCAGCTGTGTTGCTTCTGCAGGCCGCCCTCTCCCTGGCAGTGCACTGGAGCAAAGATGGCTCTCCTACTGGTTTAGGCCCAGAGACTGCTCCCGTGCAGACACCCCTCCCTGGGTGGGAAAGGCGCTGGATTACTGGAGCCAGAAACGGGATCTTTCCCAGAAGCTGTGTTGCTTCTGCAGGCTGCCCTCTCCCCAGCAGTGCACCAGAGCCTGTTTATTTCATTTTCATTCAATACCTTTTATTTTAGAGTTTTAAAGTATACCTCGTAAGAGTATACACATATGTTGTTTGCTCAATATCTATATAATATGAGGTACTAAGGTTAATCATAAGGGTTTTTGGTTGTTTTGGAGGATTTTTGGTTTTGTTTGATTTTGATTGTGTTTTACTTTCATGTTTCCTTTGTTTTTTGCTGGTAAACAGGCAGGAAAGTAATAAAGTAATTGACTTTTTAAGCATTACTTTTATGTTTTCAATAATTTCTTATTCAGTCAACAAAAAGATATTTCATATATATATATATATATATATATATATATATATATATATACACACACACACACACACACATGGATAAAAGTACAGGGTACCACAAGGTAATGAATAAATTTAAAAGTGGGAATATAATAAAGATAGAATTGACAAAAACTCAGTGGAAAAATCATAATGTGTCTGTGAAATGATGAATGACCTGGTAACTTGACTAACTGGCCAAAACAGACCAGATCATTAGTTCTACACATCATTTCCACTTTTGGATCCTAGATGTACATTTCAATAACATTGAAAAATGTCACCCAGGGTCTAGGTTTTTGCTATAATGAAAAATAGCTCTAACTTTTAATTACCATTGTTACTTACACAGAACTAGAAATTTTAAAGAAAATCACCAGCACTTAATTGCCCAGGCAAGATGCTGTCTTGTTAATATGTTTTCAGGAATATTTTAAGGAAGGATTTTGCTACTTTTTCATATTAATTGGAAGATTAAGATTTGATTAAAAATAGATTATGATTCTATACAATTATTTTCACTAATATTAACTTTCCTACGCTCTGGGTGCTGTGCTAAAGGCTGACTTTTACAAGAATATCACTGCAACAATCTCAGAAGCTAAGTGCTCAGAGCATCATCTCAATTTGTCCATCAAACCTGGCAGTTGGGCCTCAGAAGGGGTTTGTATTTCCTCATGTGACCATTTCTATCTGAAGTGTCCAGGGGAGGCAGAAAGTCCAGGCTGTATGATTCTAATCCCTGAGCTTATCTATGCACAATGATGCCTATGAACACAGGGAAGAAGTTAAAATGGGAAGCAGGTCTACATTTTCAACAAATAGATATGATACTTCCATAAATAAAAGCAAAGATGATTAATGACTGAGTACATATTCCTCTTCACACTTCAGAGTAGAGGATGACTGAAATTGGTTTCATTTTGAGGCCATGTTAAATGAGCCAGGAGCTTTCTGGCCTCACAGAAACACAGCATATTGCCTCATGGATGAGTGACGACATCTATTTGGCAAGCAAGGTCATATAGACTGTAAGTTGAAGACACTTTTTTGTCAGAAAATTTAGTCTCATCCCCCACCCCCGCACTTCCTTCCTTTCCTCTTCTGTCTCTCTTTCTCTCTTATCATTTAAATTTTAGACATTTTTTATTTTGCATTATAACAAGGCCATGTAGCTAAAGTTTCATGTACACAGGACAACTTTGACATTTAATAACTAAATGAAATGTTCAGTTCCTAATTACATATTTTCTTAGTAAATATAAAATATTTTTATTGGAAAATTGGCATAATGTCTCTTCACTGCATACCACATGAATATATAAGATAACAATAGGCCATATTTAAGAGAGTGACATAGATTAAAAAGCTCTGTACACATTTAAAACCTGGGTTTTAGTTCCAGTTATGTTCTGAGTAGGATGTTAAATTTAGGACAGCCAATTCCTTTCTTTAACTCTCAGCCACTATATAAAGCCTACTCCTTATAATGTCACTTAATGCTTCTCTTATCAGAATGGGACACAATATATGTTCCATAGCACATTTTTCTTAACTTTGCAAATAGCCCTGCCACTCCCTGAAGATGATCCTCAACACAGGTGTTATTGGTACAGAACAATGACAAGAACAGCCTGTGGTCAGATGCTTTAGACAGAAACATAGTCAGACATAAGTGATGAACTCTACTTGGGGATTTCAAAAGACATAAGATGTCTGATGCACAGAATGTAGTAAGCCACTTATAGTGAGAACACACATTTTCATTTACAGTCAAATCTAATCTGCAAAAAACTATCAGCACAGGTACTAAAATCACACACACACACATAGAGAGACACACACAGTGTATAATGGTGCATTAATTGCTACCTTTTTCTTTCATAACTATATTATTTAAGTTTATTTCTTCATGACCAAATGCCTGACAAAAACAACTCAGGGAAGGGGAATTTTATTTTGCTCATGAATTAAGGACACAGTGCCTCTGGCAAGGAAGTCTTGGTGGCTGGAGCCACTGTGACAGTTTGTGAAAGCTTGCAGTTCAACAGATGCACATCTTTGTGGATCAGGAAAGAAAGACCAGGCCCAAAGGGGAGGAAACTATAAGTCTTAAGGTTCATTCATGGCCGTCTACGTAATTCACCTAGCTCTTAAATGTCAAAAATTCCAAAAATCTCTCAAAACAACACCATTGCCCGGGTGCTAAGTGTCTAGTCACATTAGACCAAGAGAAATACTTCCTATTCAAATGGTAGGGTAGTGTAAAGCATGATTACTGCTCAATATTCAAATGACTACATCACAGAATTCTCACTTGGAAATAGAATTTTTCTGATGTCACAAATAGACTTTAATAAATGTACGGGCAAGACTAAAGGAGCCCAAAGATATGCTGGAACATAACAGATAGACCATTAACAAGGAAGGAGGCAACATGTGTAGGCAAGAAACAACAGGACAGGATGCAGGCCAGTGGGCCAAAGTCAGAGAAGAAGACCCACATGATGGAACTGGGCAGGGGTCGGGGGAGGAACAGCACCAAAAATTATCTCCCAAAGCAAACAACAGTTAGGGAAGAAATGACTCCATTTTTTTCTCACACTCATCGTTCCCATTGAGGTGTGCAGTTGATCTCAGCCATTTGAAAGGAGCCCAGGTGCTCCAGGGTCAAGGTAAGATGAGAGTAACAGAAACTCACTCTGACTTGGAAAAGGGACTGGACAAAATAACCAACACAGGCGCTGTCATGTTCCAAGGCAGGTGTTAGTATAATTGGAGCATTTATCATTCATAAATGAGTATAAAGAAGTGACAGTATGATTTAGCAGACAGCCATTTGTCCCAGTGGGTTTGGTAGGCAGGCAATTTCCTTTTGATTCATATTTCTTTTGATTTTTCATTTTTATTGGCACTTAGCTGTTAATAAAGAATTGCTTCATTTCCCTGTAATTCTTGTTTGACTTGATGGATGCTTTTCTACATTAAGGCCTTGCTAGTTAATATCACTGGCAGCCATTGGCCACACTAGACACTTCATTTTCACATAGAAAACTCTATTTATGCTTAAAATGTGAACAGCACAAACTACCTTTTTGCAATTCTAAAACTTACTAATTCTAGTTTAAAGATTTAAGTAAAAAAATGGTTCAGATTGATAGAACAGTGGACATAAATTTTAGGATTCCGTTTAATGTCTTTGAAGCATCTGTTGTTGTTGCCTTGGGAAGAAATGAGATTAAAACAAATGGCACCCCTGTGTCATTTGGGAGAGGCTTTTCCCAATGAGTCATGACACTGAGCATATGGTTCTTCATCATATGATATTCTGAATTATTCTAAAACATGGCATTGAAGTTTGACTAGGCTAAGAATAAGGCTGAGCCCAGAGTGTTCCAAGTTTGGACTGTTTGAAAAGTCAGTGGAGCTCACGTCTAGCAAGCAGCTTGAGAAATTCACTCATGGTCTGAGTTGCAAAGGGAGCTGTTTTGTCTCTCTTCATTGTCTTGCAGATTTGGGGATCAGACCAGAACTGTCAGCTTAGTTTGGTTAAACAGAAGCTAACCTCCTTACTCATGTCTTAAGTTTCTTATGGGGAAATTAACTGCAATTTAAACTATATTTTTACATACACATATCCAGATTTGTTAGACAGAAAGAAATTTTCAAACTAAACGAATACTAAGTACAACTGCTTGCTTTTATATTGTTATTTTTCTCACTTTTTATTATGCAAATTTACTTCTACAAATACATTTAAAATTCTAGGCAATAAATCTAGCAACAAGTGCAACTTGGAGGAATAGAAAATATTTACTCCCTTAATTTACAATGTTTGACTCAGTATTATTTGTATCACTAAAAGCTAAATAAACATAGTAGCAGAAAAAACATAGAAACAAACTGGCAAACATGTGAACATCTCAACTCTCCAACAACAGAGGAAACATTAAGAACCAATGTTCCTGCCTCCACCATCCTCCAAAAGGAAGAAAGGAATGAAATATTAGGAGATTGGAGACATAGATGACATAGATCTGAGGACTTGGGATGAGGGTTAGGGAGCCTGAAGTAATTCTGAGAGGGACAGGTTTGGGAGGAGGCTTTAACACATACAGGAATTCACTTAGTAAACAGGAACAAACAGACATTCCAGAAAATGGGAGTGGAATCTATAGGAAATAATTCTGTTGCCCAAAATGGGGTTAATAGAAAGAAATAATTCTTTACTTTATTGGGATATTTTATTTATTTACATTTCAAATGTTATCCCCTTTCCCAATCCTCCCCAGAAGCCCCCCTATCCCATCTCCCCTCCTCCTGCTTCTATGAAGGTGTGCCCCCACCCACCCACCTACTCCTTCCTCCTGCCCTCACATTCCCCTACACTAGGGCATCGAACCTTCACGGAACCAAGGGCCTCTTCTCTCATTTTTGCCCAACAAGGCTATCCTCTGCTACATATACATCTCCAGCAATAGATTCCTCCATGTTTACTCCTTGGTTGGTGGTTTAGAACCTAGGATCTCTGGTTGGTTGATATTGTTGGTCTTCCCACGGGGTTGCAAACCCCTTCAGCTCCCTCCGTCCTTTTTCTAATGAGAGTTATGACATAGAGTAGGTGGAAGCCTCATTAAGGAGACTCTGCCTTGCCTAGCTAACGACATTCAAACTGTAAGTTAAGGAAGAGTGGTTAATGTCAATTTAGTCTTCATTCTAATTGTATGAATAGCTGAGAACTTTTTTAAAGTCTCCAAAATTTCAGGTATTTAAAAGAAGTGTTAAAATCAATTTCATCAAACAAGCATTGCTTTTGGCTCAGTCATTTTTCCCAGTATTGCTTCTTCATTTTTAATTATTTCTTTTATTTGTTGTAATTATAATATAATTACATGATATACCCCCTTCTTACTCCTCCCCTCAAATACTCCCATATAAATCTCATTGCTCTCTTTCATATTCATGGCCTCTCTTTTTATTAATTGCTGTTATATACATATACATGTATATATTCAGACAGACAGACACACATGCACATGCGCACACACACACACACACACACACACACACACACACACACATCATTTAGGAATGTATTTTCCTAAAGATAACTTGCTCAACCTGTATGGTTTTGTATATGTTTTCAGCTATGACCATTTGGACCTGGATAATGGATTGGTGTGTACTTACTTGGTGAGACTGTTTCTCCTCTCTCAGCACTCCTTAGTTGCCTCGAGTTCACTGCATTAGAGAACTATGCTCTTCACTCTTTGTTTGAGGCCTCATAAATTTTCTCGGTCCAGTTCCGTGCATCTTTTTGCTTGTTTATTTGTTTGTTTGTTTACTTATTGAATATTTTTTTTATTTACATTTCAAATGTTTTCCCCTTTCCAGCTATCCCCTTCAGAAACCCTCTATCCCATCACCCCTTCCACTGCCTCTATGAAGGTGCTCCCCCACCAGCCCACCCACTCTAATCTTCCTGCCCTGGCATTCCCCTACATTGGGGCATCAAACACACTCAGGCCCAAGAGCTTCTCCTCCTACTGATGACAACAAGGCCATCCTCTGCCACATATGAAGCTGGAGCAATGGGTCCCTCCAGGTGTACTCTTTGGTTGGTAGTCCAGTTCCCAGGAGCTTCGGAGGGTCTGGCCAGTTGATACTGTTGCTCCCTCCATGGTGCTGGAAACCCTATCAGCTCCTTCAGTCCCTTCTCCAACTCCTCCATCAAGGACTCCATGCTCAGTCCAATGGTTGGCTGTGAGCGTCCACCTCTGTATTTTTCAGGTTCTGGCAGAGTCTCTCAGGAGACAGCCATATCAGGCTTCCATCACCAAGTATTTCCCGGCATCCACAATAGCATCCAGGTTTGGTGACTGTATATGGGATAGCTAATATCCACTTATCAGTGAGTGCCTACCATGTGAGATCTTTTGTGACTGAGCTACCTCACTCAGGATATTTTCAAGTTCCATCCATTTGCCTGCTACTTTGATAAAGTCATTATATTTAGTAGCTGAGTAGAATTCCTTTGTGTAAATGTACCACATTTTCTGTATCCATTCCTTGTTGAGGGACATCTGGGTTGTTTCTAGCCTCTAGCTATTGTAAATATGGCTGCTATGAACATAGTGGAGCATGTGTCCTTATTACATGTTGGAACACCTTCTGGGTATATGCCCAGGAGTGGTATAGCTGGGTGCTCAGGTAGTACTATGTCCTATTTTCTGAGGAACCATCAGATTGATTTCCAGAGTGGTTGTACCAGCTTGCAATCCCATCCATACATCTTTTGGTGACATCCTTGGTCTGCACATGAATAGGCTGTCATGTTGGTAAAACTTTATGAATGTAGATGTCATGAGAAGACAATATCATAGTGAGCTACTTGATCCTCCAGCTTTTAGAATCTTTCCAGCTCCTCTTCTGCAATATCCCCTGAACCTTAGGTGTGGGACTTGTTTTTCAACACTCATGTTACTGGTGTTGTGAACAATTTCCATATATAGTTTTAGTAACTTTTCATGAATTTGTTATTGTAGCATTATCATACATGTTCATTGTTGCCCACTATATCTATTTCTACTCTAGTCTCCCTCTCACTCCAATACTTCCCTCTCCTCCCAAAAGTCTCTCTATGACAATCATGGCTTTTTGTTTGTTCTTGAGTTTAACCAGGATTGCTTTTGTGACCAAGGGTTTCATACTATACATTGGAGCCCAGTGAGGTTTTCAGTGGGCACATAACTGAAGAAAATGACTGGCCGGGCAGTGGTGGTGCACACCCTTAATCCCAGTACTTGGGAGGCAGAGGAAGGCATATTTCTGAGTTTGAGGCCAGCCTGGTCTACAGAGTGAGTTCCAGGACAGCCAGGGCTATACAGAGAAATCCTGTCTCGAAAAAACCAAAATAAATAAATAAATAAATATTTAAAAAAATTTTAAAAAACAAAAACAAAAACAAACAAACAAAAAGAAAATGACTAACCCTCCCCAAAAGTCCATCAATTGTTTTCCAATATGCTCTTTCTTCATATTATGAAGATCCATCCATGTTACCATATATAAGTCTAATGAATTCTGCTTAATGGCTTTATACATTCCATTCCAAACAACTACTAAAATCCTGGTCATGATTTTTGGAAAACTGAAAGAGAACCTTCATAGTATGAAAGCCTCTTCTGAGTGCAGACCACTCATGCATTTAGTTATATTGATGGATTTTAAAACTCTCTATGTTCCTTGTCCTAAACAGTTATTATATCTGGAGAACCATATATATATATATATATATATATATATATATATATGAATGTATGATTCTATAGCTAGACTCCTACCAAGGGAGTTTCAGTGACTGTTTTATGGTAAAGAGACCCCATGATGAGCAACTTTAATAAAAGAAAGAATTTAATTGAAGGTTTTCTGAGTTTCAGAGGGTTATACTATTATGATGGGTACCATGTTGGCATGTAGGCAGAAAGAAAGAATATTGGAGAAGTAGTTGGGATCTACATCCTGATTTACAGCGGCAGGCAGGGAGAGTATCAATGGGTCTGACACTGGCTTTTGAAACCTCAAGGCCCGCCCCCCAGTGACACACCTTTTCCAACAAGGACACACATTTTTTTTCTCACTTCATAAGAGACAGGACAGGACAGAGAGGGAGCACATCTCCATATGGCTTCCCCTACTCTGACAACTTTTGTCTCTTACAGACTTTATTTATACATAAAAACGTTTGCTCAGAAACTTTATTCATTGATTACACAGCCTTTCAAAATACATCTTCTAAAGTCTTCCTTCATTACATAAAATTATTAAAGGAGGAACAAGCAAACAGCAATTTTATGAGAACTAAATTTTATGAGAACTAAAAGTTAACATTACAATAAAATCAATTTTCTTTGAACTCAGTATCTTCTTCCTTTAGACAGAAACAATTCTCCATTAAAAAATTTGAAGATAAGTGGGTGGCACCCTGTCTCAACTGGATGCCATGTCTATGTACTAAATATGGTCTCTTCAGGCTCCATCTCCCCACTATTGGGCACTTCTCCTAATGCCACCACATTGAATCCTGTAGCCTCTCACATCCCAGGTCTCCATTACTTTCTAGAGGCTTCCCTCCAACTCCCAACACCCAACCCCCAACTCCCACTGCTGCATATTTGCATTCATTCTCCTGGCACTCTGGGCTTCTCTCTGTCTCCCTCAACTCCTGATCCTGCCCCATTCCTTTCCCCTCTCCTCTGCACCCTTCCAACTCCCACCCAGATTCCTCCCTCCCTCTGCCTCCCGTGATCATCTTGTTCTCCCTTCTAAGTGAGTCTGAGATAGCCACACTTGGGCCTTCCTTCTTGTTAAGCTTCCTATGGTCTATGAGTTGTTTCATGGGTATTCTGAACATTTTGGTTAGTATCTACTTATCAGTGAGTACATACCAGGCATGACCTTTTGGGTCTGGGTTACCACACTCAGGATGATATTTTCTAGTTCCATCCGTTTGTCTGCAAAATTCCTAATATCCTTATTTTAATAGTTGAATAGTGTTTCATTGTGTACACGAACTATATTTTCTGTATCTATTCTTCATTTGAGGGACATCTGGATTGTTTCCAGCTTCTGGCTATTATAAATAAATCTGCTACGAATATAGTGGAGCACGTGTCCTTATGGTATGGTGGAACATCTTTTGGATATTTTCTCAGAAGTGGCGTAGATGGGTCTTCAGGTAGAACTACAGAGTGGTTGTATGAGTTTGCAGTCCCACCAGCAATGGAGAAGTGTTCCTATGTTTTCCTATTTATATGATGTGCTGCACACTTGGATCAAATCATAGTAAGAAATGTGAAATGTTTGCAAGACATCTTCCTCTGATACACCAGTGCAAAACACCAACCAAATGTTTTTATTTAATTTCATGCTATGAGTTTGAGTCTTCATTAATCTTTTTGTTATATATCTTTAAACTATGAATAAAGGAACTGCTTTTTCTGCTGAATCAGAAATCTGGATGGCTGCATCTAGACTCCAAGTGATTCAGAAAGTTCAGCCAGTTTCCAAAACATGACTCATTCCTACAGAACTTGTACATTGACAGCTTCTTCCAGAAAAACCCAGACAATGTTTACCTGAACTTTGATTCAAATTCAGTTAATAAGCCCCCCTCTCTTTCTGAAAAAGAGAGAAATCATTTCATAACTAACCTTCCAGAAATTCTATTAAATATATATATATATTTGAGACAGGGTTTCTCTGTGTAGCCCTAGTTGTCCTGAAACTCACTTTGTTGACCAGGCTGGCCTCGAACTCAGAAGTCTGCCTGCCTCTGCCTCCCAAGTGCTGGGATTAAAGGTGTGCCACCACGCCCAGCTAAGTGTATTTTTAAAAAGAGAAGTATACCATTCTTTCGGCATTTTCTAATTTAGAAATAAAATTGATTCTCACATAAAAGCAGTGGCAGCATTTCTAACCATGATAAAGGAGGCCCCAAAATAAATGTAATTATGGTTGAACTGCATACTGCTCCCTCTTTTTCTTCTTAATTTCAGGCTAAGGGAAAGCTTTTAATTTTCTCTTTCTCTCTATTCTGCCTGTTTTTGTCCCAAAACTAATGAGGGATGGAAACAGAAAAGAAAATTGAGATTTTTCCCAACCAATCTGAAGAGGTTGTTCACATTCTCTCTAAGCCTTTCACAGACACTAGGGGCCTTCTGAAGAATTTAAGTACAAATAAACCATTTTCACATAGCAACAACTTTGCTGTGGAAACTTAATGAGTCACAAAATAGCCTGTCGCTATGTATAAATTTCTTCTTATCTTTCTTTGTCTTTTGTCTAAAAGAAGCAAACTCTTAAAGGAAAAGATACTGAATATGGCTGTGAGCCATACACTCCCTTTTACAATAGCTGAACTTTATCCTTAAGGAACAAAAATGGTCACAGACAATACAAAAGTAAATATGTATTGGCTGTGTTTCAAGAAAACTTTATTTATGAAAAGGATAGTCCTCCTCTCATCTATAACAAGAAACACAGTGAACTGCACATTGGGATAACATATCTGTGCTTCTTGATATCTTTTTCCATCCAATGGCTTCACTACCGCCTTTTGGCATACTAAAATTTCTACAAATATTATAGGTATCTTTGTGCCACATATGGAAATAAAAAGAGCTTAGAAAAACTTCTGAGACATAAAATAATGGAAAATAATAAGGTTCTATCTTTAGTAGTATCTCATTTAGGTTCTGCAAACAATGTGTCTCCTATACTTTAGAAGTTCTAGAAATTTCCTGTATAATAGATAGCTATGTCAAATGCAGACATAAACAAAAATGCCACATGAATTGTTGCCTCATGGAGAAAATTGAGTATATCATTTTATTTCCAAAATACGTATATTTTAAAGGAAAATAGATATGTCTGATTCTTATTCAGCTTTCTGTCATATATTCATAAGTCATAACACTGCCCTATACATCAAACCTGACATAAAGAGGCTAAGGTAGTGTTCAACAATCTTTCCCACTGTGCCTTGTCTAGAGGATTTACAAGGTCATAACTGGAAGTGTCATACAAATTTTCTCAGAAGAGTGCCAATCACTACTTAGGGTTTTTAGGAAAATCTATGAGGATTAAACATGAACAACCACATCATTACAAAAGAAGAAACAAATATAGATAAGTGATCACTAAACCATCATTTCCATTCACCTTATATGTTACACATGGAATGGTGAAAACATTTTTTAAGTGAAAAATAGCCCCCACATAGAATTTCTGAATGCCACAATTACTTTGTCTCTTTGCATTCACCATTGCATTTTCTTTCAACTCCAAAAAAAAAAGGTCATTATTTTTTAACTGCACTTCAATGATGGAAATTTCTTGTGAAGAAACACACACACACATAAAAATATAAAATCAGTAACCATAATATACAAGCAAATAGTCAGAAAGAAAACAAAAAAATGCTCAAACAAAGAAATATTAGACAAAAGTCTACAAAAAATACCATTGAGCTTGTTTTGTGCCATCCATATACTGCCGTGCATGGTGCCTGCCCTTAAGTCTGGTGGATGTGGTTAATGTATCCAGTAATATTCAGTCAGAGAGCACTAATCTTTCCTTTACAGGCAGATGTCATTTGGAGACAGTGTCTTGGTTAGGGGTGGGAGCCATTGTCCTCTTGCCCCTCCCTCTCAGCACTGGGATCCATCTGGTGCAGGCATGTGCAGGCCTTGCTTGCTTTCACTGTCTGTGCCTCAGACCCCTTGTGTCTGGGAAACACTGATTCCTGGAAGCCCTCTACCACCTCTAGCTCTTGCAGTCTGCATCATAGCTCCCTGAGCCTTGACAAGAGTTGTGTGATGGAACATCCGTTTGTGTGTGTGTGTGTGTGTGATTAAGGTGTCAAATGTATACATTGGAGAAAGGACAGAATCTTCAAAACTAGAGTCTAGAAGCCATATATTTACATGCAGAGAGCTGAAACATAACCTTTATAAATCACAAAAATACCTCATGATATATGAACAGTCCAAATTCATGATTTGAAACTTTGAACCTACTAGATGAAAACATATGGAAATCTTTTAAAGACACTGAGACAGGCGAGGATTTTTTTAAAAGAGCTTTAAAGCATAGGAAACAAAAGCAAAAATTAAAAAATAGGATTGCATCAAACTAAAAAGTTTCTGCACAGCAAAAATCCAACATAGTGTAGAAACAATCTTTATAAAGGGGGACATTTACTTGACAAGGGGTCAATATTCAATATGTAAAAAGATAAGTTCAGGGGTAGTTTTATTAATTCTTTGAGCCTTCCATGCAATGTATTTTGTACATATTCACCCTCCTTCCATCAGATCCTCTCCCTACCACTATTTCTCTCTGCCATCCCGTCCCACCTAATGAGTCTCCTCCTCCTCCTCCTCCTCCACCTCCTCCTCCTCCTTAGTCTTCTTCTTCTCCTCTTCCTCCTTCTTTCTCTTCCCCCTCTTCCTCCTCTTCTATCTTTTTTCTTCTTTCTCCATCAAGTTCAGTGTTTCCCAAGCTAGTTTTGGGAGTGAGGCCTTCCTCTGAAGAGTGGTAAGCCTACTGAGGTCACATCATTTAGGAAAAGTGACTTGCTCTCTAGCAGCCATCAAGCATCAATAGTTCTTCAGATAACGGTGGGATTTCACATCAGCTTCCTCTTTCTATGCTGGGATTTTTTTTTCTGACTAGAATTTGTGCAGGTCTTGTGTATGCTTTAACAATTGCTGTGAGTTTGCATGTTTATCTTCCCTGCTGTGTCTGGAGAAGTTTCCCTGATATTATTAACCACCTCTAGGCCTTAGAGGAGAGCCCAGGATTACTACTCTGATGAATGTGCATAATATTAAAGTAACTGATAATGACATCTTTATACCCATTGATGAGATCATCTCTCAACTTTCATCAAAGAAGCTTCTCTTGTAGGAAATGGCAACTAACACAGACATCCCCAACTTGTGAGTGTCCAGAAAATAAAAGACTATGAAGTGCTACCCCTAAATGGGACACTTATTTCACACTCTCCATCTAAGACTCAGGGGTTTTTATGGAAGAAAAAGTAGAAAGATCCAAAGAGCCAGAAGAAATGTGTAAAGTGACCAAAAATAAGGAGTCCAGCTTAGAGTGGGAAGAGATCAAAACAAACGGTCAGAAAAATATATGAAAGTGCTCAAAATCACTAGCTAATACATAAACACAAATCAAAGCCATAACTAAACATTATGTCATTCTAGCCAAAACAGTGTTTGTTGAAAATAAAAAGTAAACTGGGTATGGTGGTATACAATCAGTCTCATCACTTGGGGAGCTGGGACATGAGGATCACAAGTTTGAGGACAGCATGAGCTACATAGCAAGACGCTCCCCTTTAAAAAATGAAAATTAAAAAAAAAATAAGACTGCCAAGGATGTAAAGAAAAGTGAACTCATAAACAATATTAATGAGATTATAAATTAGTATGAATAACCATGTGGAGATCACTCAAAAAACTACAGATAAACTGCTATATCCAATCTTCTCTCTTCTGGGCATACATCCAAAGGAAATAAACTCTGTTTACCAAGATGATGTATTTATAGAGGCACTATTCACAATAGCTAAAATCAGCCAGCATGCTCCACAGAAGATGAACTGATAAGAAAGTATAGTGTAGCCCTACAATGGAGAATTATTCAGTTATAAAGAAGAGTGAAGTCATGCCACTGTTAGAAAAGTGGATAGAATTTAAAGACATTATGTCAAATGGAATAAGCTAGACAAGCTTCACATGTTCTTTTTTATACATGAAAAATTTTAAGATTTTATTAGAGATTTTCTTCATTTACATTTCAAATGCTATCCGGAAAGTCCCCTATACCTCGCTCCCCCCCCCCACCGCCCTACTTTCCAACCCACTCACTACCACTTCTTGGCCCTGGCATTCCCCTGTACTGGGGCATATGATCTTCGCAAGACCAAGGACCTTTCCTCCCAATGATGGCTGACCTGGCAATCTTCTGTCACATATGCAGCTAGAGACACAAGCTCTGGGGGTACTGGTTAGTTCATATTGTTGTCCCTCCTGTAGGGTTGCAGACCCCTTCAGTTCCTTGGGTACTTTCTCTAGCTCCTCCATTGAGGGCCCTATGTTCCATCCAATAGATNACTGTGAACATCCACTTCTGTATTTGCCAGGCACTGACAGAGCCTCACAAGAGACAGCTATATCAGGGTCAGCAAAATCTTGCTGGTATATACAATAGTGTCTGGGTTTTGTGGCTGTTTATGGGATGGATCACTGGGTGGGGCAGTTTCTGGATGGTCCTTCCTTCCATCTCAGCTCCAAACTTTGTCTCTGTAACTCCCTCCATGGGTATTTTGTTCCCCATTCTAAGGAGGAATGATGTATCCACACTTTGGTCTTCCTTCTTCCTGAGTTTTGTGTGTTTTGCAAATTGTATCTTGGGTATTCTAAGTTTCTGGGCTAATATCCACTTCTCAGTGAGTGCATATCATGTGAGTTCTTTTGTGATTTGGTTACCTCACTCAGGATTGCATGGTACTGGTACAGCAACAGACAGGTAGATCAATGGAATAGAATTGAAGACCCAGAAATGAACCCACACAACTATGGTCACTTGATCTTTGACAAAGGAGCTAAAGCCATCTAGTGGAAAAAAAGACAGCATTTTCAACAGATGGTGCTGGCTCCACTGTTGGTTATCATGTAGAAGAATGCGAATTGATCCATTCTTATCTCCTGGTACAAAGCTCAAGTCTAAGTGGATCAAAGAACTCCACATAAAACCAGAGACACTGAAATTGATAGAGGAGAAAGTGGGGAAAAGCCTCAAAGATATCGGCACAGGGGAAAAATTCCTGAACAGAACAGCAATGGCTTGCACTGTAAGATCGAAAATCGACAAATGGGACCTCTTAAAATTACAAAGCTTCTGTAAGGCAAAAGACACTGTCAACAAGACAAAAAGGCCACCAACAGATTGGGAAATTGTTAAAAAGATGTTCTGAAAGTAGACTTACAGACATTAGGATAGACACATAGAAAACACAGAATGAATTTATCCATTGCATACTATATGTGTTTGGAGAAATATACTAAGCCCACTTACATAGAAAAGTGATATGTTTAATATCAGCTTATGGTTTTAATTTGTATTCCAAATTGGTTTTTCTTTTTAAAAATACATTTATTCTTTCACAATTGTTTTTCATTTTCAAATATTCTTAGATGATAATATAATTACATCATTTCTCCTTCCTTTTTCTTCCTCAGACCCCTTTTAACTCCTCCTTATATGTGGGTGAGTGTCCCACTGTGTTTAATTAGTGTTTTCTGCATGAGCATCCAAGGGTGTTATTTACTTGAAACTGAGTAATGGGTAATGGGCCAGTGGATACATGAATGAGAAATATGAAACCCCTTCCTCCACAACTTTTGACTGTCAATATGTTTTGTGGAAGCTTATCTTAAAAATGCCTATCTAATTTACTGTAGAATGTTAGTGAGCTCAGTCTTGTTCAAGTAGCCACTACCGAGATGAGTTCATATTTGCAACAACCAGTTCATATTCATGAGAAAATTTTACTACATTTCTTCCCATCTTCCTTCTCTTATAACTGGTTTATCCCCTCTTCCATAATGTTCTCTAAGCTTAGGATGTGCGCTATTATTGCATAATTCAGGGCTAAAAACTCAGCAGTTGCTTGATTTCAACAAATTGACAAGTTGCAAGTCTGCATTGACTATTACTCTGCAGAAGCTTCTATGACTATGACTAAAGAGTAGTATTAATCTATGGGTACACAGGAAATATTTAGAGAGCAGTTAGATATCATGTCTATTGAACAATACAAATGTAATAGATTACCTACTAAGGTCTTTTCATCTCCGCAGCCAAATGCTTTAACCAGATCTATAATACTATGTGTGAGCTCTTCCTGTGGAATGGGCAAAATCTACTAAGAAAGCAATGGGTTACCTCTATAGCAGCTGTAACACTATTGTACTAATGGCAGCATACACCTTACCCAGCAAGTTAATATTGTATTATATAGGGTCACAACTGATTTAGACTGCTGGTTACTTTCTCTCCTAGCAGGCTGAAAAAGCACCTCCTTGCATGATGGAAACCAGCTAGCAGGGATAAGCTTCCAGCTTAGTTCCAGACAGAGTTTGCTATATGGTACAACCATGCGTGTACGGTCTTCAGCAATAGTGTCTTATTTTCTAGTTCTAGTAAGTGACTAAAAGGAACAGCAAGAACTTGGTGTCCCTATGGTACCTCCAAGACAAAATAACTCAGACTTGGCACTGGGGTTTTGATTTAGTGATCCATGGCTCCTAGGAGCCATATTGTCCAGCAGTGTAAGGATTTTCTTTTCAATCTCTCTCTCTTTTGTAAAGAGTCTATTATATTTTTTATTGTATTCTAGGAGTTCCATTATAACTAGTAAGTTACCATGTGATTTTTTTTCTGAAAGACAGGAAGTATGGGCTTTTACTTGCTTTATTTAAAAGCAACTGTATGCAGGTAATGTTCCAGATTAGAATAACTTATGAATTGGTGAGGTTCAAGGTAAAACTGGAACATTCATACTAAATATGAGGCATCACTAAGAATCTGAAGCCTCTGGAACCCTGAAGATGAGCATAGCAAACCAAACATGAAGCCTAGCTGAAATCTCCATCAATTAACTGAAATTCTCACACTAATTACCTAACAAAATGAAAGGGGGTCCTTATTCAGGTATAGGAACAGTGCATTCGATTTTTCAGTGTCATAAACATGATCTTGCTTTTCAAAAAATGTTACGAGGTACAGAAAATGCTACGAGGTATAGAAAAGGGAAAAAAAAAAAAGCACAGAATTAGACCGTTAGAACCAGACTTAATTATGGTAGGTATGTAAGAAAAAATTAAATAACAGTTATTAGCACATTACGTGCTTACATCAAAGCTTCATTCAAGGTAATATGATCAATTTAATCAGGATGATAAGAAAGAATCTAAATAAAATGCTAAAAATTAAAAATCACCTGAACAGAGCTAAGGAGTGATCTGATAGGCTCACAAGTAGAATTAAATCTGCTAGTGAATGCATTGAGTAACTCGAAGACATTTGTAGAGTTTACAAACAAACCTATTTAGGGTAGTTCAACTATTTTTAAGCTTTACAGTGGTATGAAGGGGTTCCCACAGCTCACTCTCCAGGGAAGAAACTAGAACTCTATAATATATAGTGTTACTAAGTAATCTGTGATAGTCAGTAGGGTGGCATCATTACATAAAAATTTCCAACTTATGATGTATGAATTGAACCACAGTTGAAGAAGCACTTTGATTATGACTAAAACAGAAAAGAGAAAATCTAAGAAAACAATATGCCAAAATGTTTGAGAGCTGTGAGACAGAAACCTTTGGAGCAATTGTAATGGAAGCCCCATGAGAAAAGAGACAGGATAGGGAAGATGAAATATTTGGAGCAAGGTGGGAAAATAATTTCCCATGTAACGATAGATATTGACTAGTAAAAAACAAGCAGAATGAAGACTGAAATTAAGTCTTTCCAGTGCTATAATTCAAATGCTCAAAGAAAAGCCAGACAGAGTTTTGGAAAGCAAAAGGAAAGAGGAATGAGCCAACACGCAGAACACAGGTAGCTTTGAGAACTGCAGGTTTAGGAATGAGACAAGGAAGAAAGAGAGCATGGGTTCTATAAGCTGAGAAAATAAACTTTAAACAGAGAGAAACAAAAGGCTTTCTCAAACAAATGAGAGCTAATGATATTTTGCCTGTAACTTTTTTGTTGCTAATTGCATATTTTATTTATTTACATTTCAAATGTTATCCCCTTTCCCAGTTTCCCCTCTGAAAATCCCCATCCCATCCCCTCTTACCCTGCTTCTATGTGAGTGTCCCCACACCCACACACCCACACACCCACACCCAACTCACCACCCTAGCATTTCTCTACACTGGGGCATCAAGCCTTCACAGGACCAAGGGCCTGCCCTTCCATTACTTAAGAAATTGAACTGGAAATTCTTTAGGCGAAATGAATAGCTATCAGATGAGAATGTGTATATACACAAGTAAATCAAAGTTTACCACAAACAGAAAGAAAAATGCCTACAAACTATAGATTTGATAACTCAAATATCCAGAATACAAAGAACTCCGAACATAACACTAATAAAATAATTTCTTATAATCTAACACAATTTGCAGTATAAACACACTTCCTTGTACAAATATATGTAAACTAATTATTTCTTTCTTAGAACCATACAAACTGTAATGTCTGAAAATGCACTAATAAATGGGTTGATTTTAACTGATGTACCTTTAACATACAACCCTCATAATTTGTCCTGGTAGAAACTAAACATTACTCATGTTGTGAGGCTTGATGTGTATGTGTATGTGTATGTATGTGTGTATATATATATATATATATATATATATATATATATATATATGAATATTCCAGTTAGCTTCTACATTGTGCCACATCAAATTTTAATTATTCAGATGCTGCCTATGAAACTGTTAAGATGATGGCTATTTCAGAACAGCGTAAGAGTGTCCATTTCCTTTGATTTTTTTTTTCTATGAGTGGTGTGGATCTTTAAACTATTCCCTTAAGATATTCTTGGGTTTTTTGTTTTTGTTCTTGTTTTTTGGTATCATATAATTTCCCAGTTCATTTCTAATTCTGTTCATTTGTGTCATTGCTTTCTTTCAAATAATTGGGCTAAAATTCTGTCCATCTTGTTTATCTGCACAAAGAACCAGCTCTTAGATTTCTTGATTCTGTCTACCATTTTTTTTTTCTGTTTCTATGTCATTAATTTCTTCTCTGCTTTTTATTTTTTCTGTATTCTGGGTTTGGGTTTAGTTTGTTCTTATTTTTCTAAATTCTTGAATCTCATTATTAAATTATTTATTCTTTGAGAACTTCACAGACTATGACTGAAGAGGAACATATTTCAAAAGTGTCTTTATGTATAGATGGTAAAGAATCATCACTACCCACCAGGGAAATGTAAACCCAGGCTATAATGAGACCTCCATGTATGAAAGAAGATGAGATGGAGTTGGGTGAAGTGTTTGAAAACTCTTCTAAACAAAATGATTGTAAAATTAAAAGATGACAAAAAGGAATGAGATCATTTTTATTATTGCTATCTCAATAGCTAAAGATCATGATTACTGGTAGAGAAGCCACCAATGAACAGGAAAGAGGAGTGCTAGTACAAACTTGGACCAGGGTCCTGGAGTCCTTACCATGGAGCAGTCAGATCTAGTAAAGTGGCCACTATGAACTCATGACTTCCTTGTGACTCTGACTAATAGTACAAGAAATTCAGGCAGCTATAAGCCAGAAACCATTACCTTTATACCTCACTTCTCATAAATAATCAAGTCCTGATGTAAGAACATGAAAGGACAAAAAGAAGAAATGCTTTAGGAACCTGTTCAGTAGAGGTTGTCTATTGTTCTGTTTGGGTCTAAAATATTACTCAATGATATAACACATTTAGGTATGAAGGAATCTTATTTTCTTTGATGATTCCTACTTTAGTGAGTAGTTCCACTTTAAGATAATTTTATTCTTTACCTTTAAGAGTTCTTAAAACTCACTGGGAAGGAGTTAACCTGGGTGTTTGCATAGAACTGGCTTCTTCTAGTGAACGTTGCTATGCTCAAATCCTAGACATTATTAGCCTTTAATCTTTCTAAAAAAATTAAACCTGTTTAAGTATAGTTTGAGGTCTAGATTTTAATGTTTAAAATCCCTTTCAGATATGCTCATATATAGCCACACATCTAGTAGATTTCTCAGAAAATTTTGACCTAAATAGTTTTTTTAAAACTCACTCATGATTATTTTATTTAAATATACAATATTTAATATATGATATAATTTTTATTCATTCATCAGCTACAGTCTGGCTGAAAAAATCATTTAGCAAAAGCCACATTTTATGTACATATGTACATATTTGAAGAAATTCTATTTCTCCTAAGAATGGTTTTTACATAAAGTAAACACTTAGCAAGTTACTTTTTTCTGTTTCATTAGTTGAGATTTTATGTGAGTGGCAAAACTTGGCTGTATCTCTTTTTAGTTACTCTGGCTCCAAAAATGAAAATTATGTCCCAAGAACTGTGTTTTCCATTCCCTCACCTGTTGTGCTTTAAAGTCAAGGAAGAGAAGAACTTGTCCTTCACAAAGCCCTCAGAGCCATCCCTGTCCTTCCTTCCTATTGACTGGTTTAGATTGTGAACTCCATGATCCACCCACAACTGTTTTACAGAAACTCTTCCCACAACAGGCTCCATGTTCTCAAATTCTTCAAGGAAGGTGCTGTCACCCATACTTCCACAGTAAAGCTGAAGGAAGTTTCCCTCTCTCCTGATACCAGACACTCTCTGTCTCGTTGCTCATGAGAAGCAAACCTTTAAAGAGAGTCTCTGATTTTAGTGTTCTGTTTTTACATTAGATATTTTCTTTGGAATGAAAAAGGAACCAACTTCTGTGGCAGGGCTGTAATGGCTGACATTACTGAGTGGTGTTATGCCAGTTTCTTCATTCTTTTTAGATTATGAAGATCCTGACAGCAAGAATGATATTACAGTGATACCGTATTTAATTCAGAATATGTTTTTGCACATTTAAAAATAAACTATGTAACCATGGTACACTTTAATCTTTGTATTAACAACAACAACAAAAAAGAAAACCTCAATCAACATACCAACAAATAGAAACCAAATATTAACTCTAATAATTAGAGATTAGGCCCTACAATGGAATGGTTTGGAAGATATTTCATCTTGACACATGAGATAGATTATCTATGTAAAAAGCTCTAAAGTCCAGCAAATGAAAAGATGTAAGAACGTTAAGACTAAGGATGTCCTGATTATTTCTCATAACCAAAAGAAATGTTAGTGGGCTCCTTGATTGGTAACAGTTGGTATGCCCAATTGTCTTCTAGCTAGGACTATAAGAATGATGAACTCAGCTTTCAGCTATAAAGGAACCAGGATTAATAATCTTCCACTGTATTTAATCCTTCCTTAACCTTTGGAGAAGAGAGGTGAACTTCTAAACCCTAGAAGTAAGACTAAATAGTGGTTTGGTTTTACAGGTTGTTAGATCTTTATCTAAAGATCTCCATCTATAAATGAGACTATTGCCTCTGTGAGGAAGCTTACTATTCACCTACCAAAAGCTAGAAGTCAGATTCATGGCCCTATGGTATGTGAGGTTCCTTAAATGAACTGCCCATCATCCCAGAGAGACAATTTCCCCTTGGCTTCTATAACCGAGAAGAAATAATAATACCAATGAGTCTACAGCTGCACGGGCATGAGGCAATGATTTTCCATCTATAGTGTAGCATTTGGCCCCCAAACCACTTTTTACACCCCACAGTGGATGTGTACATAAGGAAGGAAAGAGAGTTGGAACCATGGGACCATATGAGACCTAGAAATGCTTCTTTTGGCATCAAGTGTGAGACAAACTTAAGAGGCTGTTCCCTAAGACACAGCATGAATTCTTTATTAATACTGGAAGAACCAATATCAGGGTAGATGATCTTTAGTTTTAGCTCTCTTTACCTATTCTGTCTCTTGACAGACTAACAGACAGTTACAAGACTACTTAGTTCTAACCTCCCTGTAGCTGGGTCAGGCTGAGCCTATTTGTTAGTGACCCAGAGTTACTTACTGTCCCATGATTGTCCTCATGGTATCATAGCAGCATACTGGAGACAGGCTGGACTCAGCTAAAGAAGCAGTGGTGCATACTCTGAAGATCGAATTCAAAGCAAATACCTAGAAGGTTTCTGGCAGTATCATACAAATCATGAAAGTGAGGAAGGCATTATCAGCCCTAACTGAAGCATGAAATGCTTAATCTTCAAGGTGAAGTTGTGTAGGCATCTGTTGAGGCAGACTGAAATCAGCCTCACTTCCTAGAGTAAAGAGAAAGAAAGAAAAAAAGCTACCTACATTGTTCATAAATAGAGTATGCCAATAAATCAATATGGTTCACTCTAAAAACAACAAGAAAGAAAAGAACAGAAACTAAGGTCCCTGGCACATATATAGCAGAGGTCTGCCTGGTCTGGCCTCAGTGGGGGAAGGTTCACCTAATCCTTGAGAGACTTGAGGCCCCAAGAAAGGGAGAGCCCTGGTGAAGGGAGAGCACCCTCTCAGAGGAAAGGGGGTGAAGGAATGGGATGAGGAACTGTGGGAGGGGCAACTGAAGGGAGCAACGATCGGAATGTAAATAAATAAAATAATTTACATTTTAAAAAACCTAACATTGAAAAGAGAGAGAGAGAGAGAGAGACAGACAGACAGACAGACAGACAGACAGACAGACAGACAGAGACAAAGAGACAGAGAGACAGAAACAGACAGAAGTCTCTAGCTTAACTATTAGGAGTGTGCCTTTCTGAACTTCAAATTGTTCCCTAACATTTTCTACATCAGAACCAGTAGCTAAAACATCTTAGCCTATCTTCCCTGACAGTTTTATTTTTCCAAATGCCATTGCTTACTTATTCTTGTAAGTTTTTTCCTAGGGTAGTAATTGAATTCTTAATCTGCTTCAGCAACAATGCATGAAAAAGATCAAGGACTATGGTTGCAAGTGTCAGTGATACTGCCTAGGGAGGGACTGGAAGCCCCTATAGAGTTGTCATACAATTCTTCAATTAAGAGGGATGTTAAGGCAACAAGTAGAGCAAAACTCTGTAACAGCAAGAAGTACTCAGGACATGTGGTCCTCTGGCCCATGCACTCATTGTGGCTGACCTCACTGGTAAACAACATTCCATGCATTCTAAAGACACTTGTTATTCCTCCTGCATGTCCCTCAGCATTAAATTTTATATATACATTTCAAAGTTTAAAACAGTAAATAATTTAAATTTTTTATCAGATTTATTCATTTTCTTGGATTTGTATTTTGCCTGAATGTATGTGTATACTGCACATGTGCACTTGGTACCTGTGAAGGTTAGAAGAGAGCATTGCCGCCATTGAACCTGGAGTAGGGATAGTTGTGGACCACTATGTGGGTGCAAGGAACCAAACCGTATCCTTTCTAAGAACAGCAAGTGCTCTTAGATGCTGAGCTCTCATCGTTCCATGCCCAGGTAAAAATATTTCAGTGAAACAAAGAAGAATGAAACAGAGAGTACCTGTGGGCTAACCTTAGTTCCTTCACTGCTGCTGTAACAGAATACCTATGCTTGAGTAATATATAAAGAATGAAACCTCCTTGGCTCATCATACCAGTGTCTGAAGAGGCCAAGAGTTAGCGGTTGCACACTGTGAGGCCTTTCCTGCTTCATCATTCCATGCAAAGGGTAAAACAAGAAAAGATACAAACAGAAGGAAGATGGCAGAGGTACTCAATTCATACTTTTATCCAAAACTACTCAGATAATAATTAACCCAAACCTAAGTTAGCATAATAAATTCACTCGTGGGGTCACAGGTCCCATGATCAAATCGTCCCCTCAAGCATCACTGCTTGACACTGTTCCATTACAGACTCACTTTGTGAAGCATAGACCGCAAGGGACATTTTCATCCAGAACCACATCCTTAGATACGTACCTATAACATTGCATCATCTTACTATATCGATGTTCTCTGTGTGTGTGTGTGTGTATCTGTAAACACATATAGAGATTGTTATACATGTATTCACACATATATATTATATGTAAAGTTAATTTTCAAAGATTTAAGTGTTTAGTCACATGTGTGTGTGTGTGTGTTGCTTGTCTAAGCTCATGTGTACTACATGCATACAATGTCCATGTAAACCACAAGAGGTATCCAATCCCTAAGAACTAGAGTTACAGATAGTTGTAAGCTATTAGGGTATGCTGGAAACCCAGCCCAGGTCCTCTACAAGAGCAATAACTTTTCTTTAACTACTGAGCAACCTTTCCATCCTCCATTATGTTTAATAGATGTAATATTTTTCTACTTACTTTGTAAACTGTTTGCATATTAATTCTTTGCCTCTCAATATTTAAGTATGTATTATTTAAGAATAAGTGTATTCATTTATATTATTCATATATTGTGTGTATCTGCGTGGGCAGAAAACACTTTGGACTGGGTTCGTACTGAAGAGCTTAACATCCTAAAATAGGATAGGCTGCAAAGGAAAATGAATGCCCTGTTGGTTTGCGCTGATCAGAGCATGATTTTTACTAATTAGACAAGGAAGGATTCTAAGCCCGCCCCTGAGTCCCCTGGAGAAACTCTCTCTGTCTCTCTGTCTCTGCCGCGTGGTCCGATCATGAGCGGAGATGTATCTGGAAGGCGGTTCGAGCGAGTGGGCGGAGACGACATTAGTGGTTGGTCCGAGCAACAGTGGACGGCGACAGTGGGCGGTGATGATGACGATGTAGGGCGGTCTGATGACGCTGCATTCTGGGAGATCTGGGGAGGTCTTCTGAGTGGCAATCCTGTCCATCTGCAGGGAGCACAATATAATGTTTAGAGGGAGAGTGGTTAGTAGAGGTGAGAGACCCCAACAATATATGTAGTGGCTATTCCTGGTTGTCAACTTGACTATATTTGGAATGAACTACAATCCAGAATTGGAAGGCTCACCAGTGACCCTAATCTGGAGGCTGGGAAATAGAAGTTTCTGATCTGGATCTTGGTATGGAGATCTTGAGACACGGTGGCTATTGATTAAAGGTGTGGTAGCATACACCTTTAAT
>NC_034600.1:21743633-21745549 GCF_900095145.1 Mus pahari
GCCTGCCTCTGCCTCCCGAGTGCTGGGATTAAAGGCGTGCGCCACCACACCCGGCTACATGTTATATTTCTAAATATTACTTATTTGAAGTATAAAAAATAAAAAAGGTTAAACTAGATAATGACCCTAGAGTAGGAATCTACAGATTTCTTGGCTATCATCAGGAAAGACAAAGTTTAAAAGTTTAAGATTTAGAAAAAAATACTTGTTATATATTTATTATTTTAAAGGTATTTACTTAATTCTTAAAGAACAGTGTCAACATGAGTTTCTAGCTTAAATATTACCAGAGGCACACTTAAATTTTTATTAAATTATTTTATTTATTTACATTCCAAATGTTGCCCTCCTTCCTGAACCCCCTCCCAGAGTTCTTCTCCCATCCCCCCTCCCCTTTGGCTCTGAGAGGGTGCTTCCTCACCCACCCATCCCCACCTTAGCCCCTCAGTGTCCCCCTTCCCTGGGCATTGAGTCTCTACAGCATTTGGCACAGCCCCTCCCAGGAAGGCCAAACAAGGCAGTCCTCCACTACAAATGAAGAGGCACCCTTACTAAGGAATAGTACAGGACAGAAAATTTTAATTGTTGAAGAAAACAGACATCCTGAGAATCAAAGCACTAGTTTTGGTTCTGGGTGCTGTCAGGTTTTCTGGAGGAAGTTTAAGAAGGGATAGTTAACATCTGTTCTCTTTACCCTAACACTCTTGGCCCAACTCTCTCTAAATGTGCCAAGAAGACATGAGCAGAGTTGCCAAGATACCCTGAAGCTCCATTCTGGATATTCTTTCATCATACAACCAACAAGCACACATACCACCACTCAGTAGAGATTTCATGGGTCCTGAGTGGGCAGTTCTTAAAGAGTTGCTCATGGCTTCTTGTATAAAAGCTTATGACGAAGAACTTGAAAAGTTGTCTGTACACTTAAGCAAGACAGTAAAATATAGAACACTTTCAAGACCCACCCAGACTACAAACATTGATTTAGAGTTTTCCACCAAAAACAACATTTTGCTATGTTCTAAGCTATTGGCAGACATAGCCACACAAAGAGAGCAAGGGAGATGCCATCTCTGACGTGTGTCTACTAGATGGGTGGAGAGTTTTTCTTTTGTGGTCTGTGAATAATAGCCAGTATTTGTTAAGTATGAATCAGTATTAATTCCTTCTGTCCTTACATAAAGTCCTATAATGCAGGTCATATTCTTATTCTCATTTTAAAGATGAGAATCCCAGATCTGCACAGGAACTATCATGTCTGCTAAGATGTAAACCTCTTCAGATTCTGAAGCCCTAAGCCCCACTACAATGGTATCTGAAGATGGGGATTTTTAGAGGTCATTGTGTTCACAGAAGCTTATAGGGTAGATGCTCCGTTTGGAATGATCCAGAGACTTCTCTTGCTTTACATTATTGATGTTTTGAGCCTCATGAGTGTAACTAAAGGAAAAATGAAAGGATATTAAGTAACAGGTGGGATATTTACAGCCTCAAGAGCAAACTGGTGTACCAGGCACCATTGGCTAGGTTCCCTTTTTGGAAAGGAAGAAGTCAAAATATCACTATTTGCAGATGATAGGATAGTATTTATAAGTGACCTTAAAATTTCCACCAGAGAACTCCTAAACCTGAAAAACAGCTTCAGTGCAGTAGCTGGATATAAAATNAACTCAAACAAATCAGTAGCCTTCCTCTTCACGAAGGATAAACGGGCTGAGAAAGAAATTAGGGAAACAACACCCTTCACAATAGTCACAAAAAATATAAAATGCCTTGGTGTGACTCTAACTAAGGAAGTGAAAGATCTGTATGACAAAAACTTCAAGTCTCTGAAGAAAGAAATTGAAGAAGATCTCAAAAGATGGAAAGATCTCCCATGCTCATGAATTGGCATGATTAATAGAGTAAAAATGGCT
>NC_034600.1:21746579-21763716 GCF_900095145.1 Mus pahari
CAACTGGTAATAAGGACACATGCTCCACTATGTTCATAGCTGCCCTATTTATAATAGCCAGAAGCTGGAAAGAACCCAGATGTCCCTCAACAGAGGAATAGATACAGAAAATGTGTTACACTTACACAATGGAGTACTACTCAGCTATTAAAAACAATGAATTTATGAAATTCTTAGGCAAGTGCATGTATCTGGAGGATAACATCCTGAGTAAGGTAACCCAATCACAAAAGAACTCACTTGATATGCACTCACTGGTAAGTGGATATTAGCCTAGGAACCTAGAATATCCAAGATACCATCCCTAAAACACAAGAAAATCAAGAATAAGGAAGACCAGCACGTGGATACTTCATTCCTCCCTAAAATAGGGAATAAAATGCCCATGGAAGGAGTTGCAGAGACAAAGTTTGGAGCTAAGATGAAAGGATGGACAATCCAGAGACTGCCCCACCCGGGGGGTCCATCTCATAATCAGCCACCAAACACAGACACTATTGCATATGCCAGCAAGAACTTGCTGAAAGGACACTGATATAGCTCTCTTGTGAGGCTATGCCAGTGCCTGGCAAATATAGAAGTGGATGCCCAAAGTCATCTGTAGGATAGAACACAGAGACCCCAATGGAGGAGCTAGAGAAATTACCCATGGAACTGAAGGGGTCTGCAGCCCTATAGGTAGAACAACAATATGAACTAATCAGTACCCCCAGAGCTCGTGTCTCTAGCTGCATATATAGCAGAAGATGGCCTAGTCAGCCATCATTGGGAAGAAAGGCCCCTTGGTCTTACAAACTTTATATGCCCCATACAGGTTAACAGAATGCCAGTGCCCAGAAGTGGGAGTGGGTAGGTAGGGGAGCAGGGTGGGGGGAGGGTATAGGAGACATTCTGGATAGCATTTGAAATGTAAATGAAGAAAATATATAATAAAATAATTTTTAAAAATAAGAAAAGAAAACTCTGTTATCTGAGTATCAAACACAAGCTGGAATCATTAGCACTATAGTTTCTGTTTTCTTTGCTTTTTCCTGTAAGATCAGTACTGTTGCATTCTCAGCTAATTCTCTTGACATTGTGTCTTAGCAAACAAAAAGGAAATGAAATATAATTGGGGGAACAGATTTAAGCCCAAGGAAAAGAGCATCACAGTGATGCCAGATAAGGCCATCCTCTGCTACATAAGCAGCTGGAGTCATGGATCTCTGGTCTGGTTGGTTGATATTGTTGTTCTACCTAAGGAGTTGCAAACAACGCACATGGTATCTTCTCTCTGATAAGTGGATATTAGACAAAAAGATGAGAATACCCATGACACATCTCACAGACAATATGAAGCTCAAGAAGAAGGAAGACCAAAGTGTGGACGCTTCAGTCCTGCTTAGAAAGAGAACAAAATAATCATGGGAGATAGAGAAAAGGAGGGAGCTTGGAGGAAGAGAGAGGAGGAGGGAAAAAAGGGGAGAGAAAATCAGTTGTGGGAGGAGAAGATGGAGCAGTACAGAGGGTCAGGAAATTGAAAAGAGGTGTGTAGTAGTGGGGGATGAGGAACCAGGGATAGCCAGTAGAAAGTCCCAGATACCAGGAAAGCAAGAGTCTCCCAGGACCCAACTTGGATGACATTAGCTGAGATACTCAACAAAGGGAAGGGAGAACCTGAAGAGACCATATCCAGAGGTAGGCATTGCTCCCCATCGAGGGAGCGGCCACCCACCCACCTCAAAAATATTAACACAGAATATTTCCTGTCTAAAGGAAATGCAGGGACAAAGAGTGAAACAGAGACTGAAGGAAAGGCCATCCAGAGACTGCCCCACCTTGGGATCCATCCCACATGCAGACACTAAACCCAGACACTATGGCTGATGCCAAGAAGCGCTTGCTGACAGGAGCCTGGTATGGCTGTCCCCTGAGAGGCTCTGCCAGAGCCTGACCAATACAGATGCGGATGCTCACAGCCAACCTTCAGACTGAGCACAGGGACCTCAATGGAGGAGTAAGAGGAAGGACTAATTTCAATTTTGAAACCTTGAATATGACAATATTGGAGTGATACTATCCCATTGTGACACTTAAGTTGATCAGTGACTCTGCCTATGAGCAGATTCCTGCTGCTCCATTAGATATATGTGTTAAGGTATGTGCTGTGGGGTAAAGGCTGAGGAGCAATCATATATGTGTGCTGCAATTTACATGGGCCGTGGATCTTGGCAGTGAAGGAATTCACAAGAAAATGGGGACTACATCATCAAAGAATGTCTCAGACAATGTTTTCAGAAGTATGGAAGGTAAGGGGGATCTCTGCTGACCTTCAAGGAGAATGCAAATATTTTTTTCTTCTCTGTACAAACTGCCACAAAGTCATAATTCCATCTACAAATGAGGCTAAAAGTAACATCAAATAAGGCTGAGGCAGCATAAATAAATTTCTTATGTATTTAGAATCTTTAAATAATGCCCAACACCTATCAAATGCTCAATAGATGCAGACTGTACTCATTATTAAATTATTAAATGTGAAGATAACATAAAATGAACAAATGAGGTACATCACCATGTGTGTTGCTCTAGAGGAATACACCTATGTGCAAACTGTATACCTAGTTTTCTGCCAATTTGTTTTTACAGGCTGACACGTTGATAATAATGCAATTGCTTATAGGTGTACAGGATCATAAACTATGCTAGGCTCTTTGGGTTCAAATCATGCTATTGAACATGCAATTTTTCTTTGATTGACTCATTATTCTCACCTCCCATCCTGAAAAAGAGTGTATACAAACATACTAATCTAGTAAAGAGCCTTACTTCGTGGGATATAAAGTATTCCCTGTAACTGTGTTGTGTCGTATAAGTGATGGTTTTCCTCTGCAAATAGTGCCTATTAACTGCAAACCATATTTACATGCCAAGATAAACAGTGCATTGTTCAGAAGACTTGGTTTAGTAAACAGTATGGTCTCCTGGACTTTGGAGCAAAACTGAAACAGCAAGTGAAAAGGGACATCTTTATGTCTATTGTTTAAGGTGCAAGGGGGAGAGGAAATTAAAAATCCTTTAGCAGTGTGATTGGTCAGGGTTTGGAAAATAGAAAAACATTATAAATGATATTTAAGGAAAGTAAAACATTTTTGCATAATTTATTGTCTTATACATTTATTTTATATTAGAGATTGCATACTTAATATTATTCTTCCAGTGGCATTTGTTTTCTAGTCAAAGCTAGGTTCAAATGTGTCGTTGTTTGATACACAATAAAATAGAACTGTATATCTACTTAAATGCAAACATTCTCTAACACGTTCTAATACTGATCTCTTTCTCTAAGCAGAGATGAAATTTAGAGGATATTAATTTTGAAGTCACTTGAGACATCAGCTTGATAACCTTAACACTGACTGACTTTTAGAGTTGGAGGTGGTCTCAATGAACTAAATAAGCTGTAATTAAAACAGCTTTGACTGAGAATGGCTAACTTTACTTTTAAATCTTCTGTTTCTCCGAGGAAATTATGGAAAGGGATGGAAAGAAATAGTGGAAACAAGTTTGGGGATGTGAACTTATTTGTGTGCACATGCAGTAGCTCAAAACTGTTAGTAAGAAAAATAATTAGGATGTACATGTTCCAGTGGTTTATTAATGAATACTTCCAATACCCTGTGATAAAGCCTTTCTATCCTGAGAGTATCCTAACTGTTCAAAGTCAGTAAGGACAAACTGCAATGTGAATAAGAATTTGCTGTTTCTGTGAAAACTTGTTATATTTACTTCTATGTATTACTAAAAAAGGGAGATAAACCCTATAATCTATTGAAAGAACACTATGGGGATATGATTGCTAAATGACCCCCTTGGCATTTTCCACTTCCCAACACATTATTACATTGAACAGCATTTTGGGTAATTGTCAGATGCATGTAAGGCCTCTCAAAGTCTCCATGAAAAGTTGGCAGCAAAATGCAACCTGTGGTCAATTTCCACCCTCCAGCATAATCATGGATAGTTAGTTCATCCGAGAGCCACAGGGCAATTCCTAGGGCATGGGCATGTCAAAAGCTGATTCACCTAGAATCCTGGAATGGCCTTGGAATGGGAAGAGCTTTCAAGACTGAATTTCAAGCTGTCTTTGGAGGTGCTAGATTCCTTGGAGACAGTGGGTGGTGGGCAAAAAGATAACATCTCCAGAGGAAGGGTGAGAAATGGGCCCCTTTACGTGCTTACCACTTACAGAGAAAAAAAAAGCATCCTTATCCAATTTGAATAGCTGCCAGAAAGGAGCTGTCCCCTTTGCCTGCACCACCCCATGCTTTTGCCTCTGCTGAATTTCATAGGCATATCAGCCATGAGGAAAGACAGCCACTGCAAGCTGAATATCTCTACCCAAAGCCAACCTGGCTAACCTGGCTGAAGAACACAGAGAGAAAGGGAAGACTCCACGTAAATCAACATCCAATTCTTCTTGCACACTGTGGCACAAAGCTCTTCACAAGGAAGAGTACTAAGCAGTGGACATTTTCCATCAACTTCTGCAAGGGAAAATTAGGTAAAATATAAATAAATTTTATTTAGTCTAATCATTGGGTCTAATAACCTCCAATAAATATCATGTAGGCACACAATTATGCCTTGTGCAATTCAATATGATAGAGTGAATGCCTATGACATTTCTGGTATTTCTACACTGTTTATTGTGGTTATATTTTAGCATGCCCTATCAGAGTGATTAGCTTCATAAAAAACAATGTTCAACTCACACACAATAATGAAAAAGCATAGTGTTCTACTTTTAGCTTAATAGCCACTGTTAAACAATTAATGATTACTAATAATATGATTTCTTAGCTTAATACATTACCTTGACAAAACTGGAACACACCCTTCTTTTTTTAACTGACCTTTATAATGACCTAAACAAATTGAATGGCAATTTATCCCTGAGCCCTTTCAAGTGTTCAAACTAATTCATGAACTTTGAAGTCTGAGATTATTCTACAATGCAAATGAAATATCTTTAGACTTGCAACTTTGAAACAACACTCCATAATGGCGAAAGTGCTCAGCAAAGACCTGACCTTTTATATAATCCAATTCTGTACAATCTTCAAGTAAATTATGTAACCAAAGAAACCACATAGGACCCTGCTTGTAAGACATAATTACCCATAAACTTGAAGTCCCTTCAGACATGATAGTGATGCTGCATGTCCTTCAACCTGTAAAAATTAGATCTTTCTTCTGAACCCCAGTGGAGGCTGCTGAGCGCTCCGGAGGACTTTCCACGCCACAGATCCTCAGGATCCCATCAGGATCCCCTCAGGTTCACAGGTGAGTGGAACTCAACATCAGCTCCAGAAAATCGCAGAGGGGCTTGTGCCAGCAGGAACAGGGACAAAGAAACACATCCCGCCCAGAAGCTGGGTGCTGGTCCAGTCAGGGCCACCCCCACCATCTTTCTTCTGAATCCCAGCAGAGGCTGCTAAGCTCCAGAGTACTCTCTACACCCTCGGGTTCACCTTGGGATTGCAGGAGGCGGAGCAGAGACCCGGACCCCTGGGCACATTCCTTGCCAGAGGAGAGTCAGCCTCCAGGTAGGGCTCTGACCCCATGAGTCAGAAGGTGGATCAGAGCTCCAGACTTCTGGAAACCTGCTCTGCAAGAGGAGAGCTTGCCTGCAGAGAGTGCTCTGACCACTGGGACTCAGGTGGGAGTTGGATTCCCAGGAGTGCTGACAGAGGCTAACAGAATCACAGGAGGATCAAGCACCAGCCAGAGACAGCTTGAGCATTAACACCAGAGATTTCCAGATGGCAAAAGGCGAACTTAAGAATCTTACTAACAGAAGCCAAGAACACTGGGCATCATCAGAACCCAGTACACCCAACAGCGAGTCCTGGATACCCCAACATACCCGAAAAGCAAGACATGGATTTAAAATCATATCTCATGATGGTGGTAGAAGATTTTAAGAAGGACATTAATAACTCACTCAAAGAAATACAAAAAAACACTGCTACACAGGTAGAAGCCCTTAAAGAGGAAGCACAAAAATCCTCAAGGAATTACAAGAGAACACTGCTAAACAGGTAGAAGCCCTTAAAGAACTACAGGCAAACACTGCTAAAAAGGTAGAAGAAACACAAAAATTCCTTAAAGAATTACAGGAAAACACTGCTATACAGGTAGAAGAAACACAAAAATCCCTTAAAGAATTACAGTAAAACACAACCAAACAGGGGATGGAATTGAACAAAACCATTCAGGATCTGAAAATCGAAGTAAAAACAATAAAGAAAACCCAAACGGAGACAACTCTGGAGATAGAAAACATAGGAAAGAAATCAGGAACCATAGATGTGAGCATCAGCAACAGAATACAAGAGATGGAAGAGACAATCTTTGGTACAGAAGATTCCATAGGGAACATGGACACAACAGTCAAAGAAAATGCAAAATGCAAAAAGATCCTAACTCAAAAGATCCGGGAAATCTGGGACACAATGAGAAGACCAAACCTATGGATAATAGGAGTAGATGAGAATGAAGATTTTCAACTTAAAGGGCCAGCAAATATCTTCAACAAAATTAAAGACGAAAACTTCCTGAACCTAAAGAAAGAGATGCCCAAGAACATACAAGAAGCCTACAGAACTCCAAATAGACTGGACCAGAAAAGAAATTCCTCCTGACACATAATAATCAGAACAACAAATGCACTAAATAAAGACAGAATATTAAAAGTAATAAGAGAAAAAGGTCAAATAACACATAAAGGCAGATCTATTAGAATTTCTCCAGACTTCTCACCAGAGACAATGAAACCCAGAGGATCCTGGACAGATGTTATATAGAACACGAATGCCAGCCAAGGCTACTATACCCAGCAAAACTCTCAATTACCATAGATGGAGAAACCAAAGTATTTCATGACAAAACCAAATTCACACAGTATCTTTCCACAAATCCAGCCCTTCAAAGGATAATAAAGAGAAAACACCAACACTAAGATAGAAACGACACCCTAGAAAAAGCAAGAAAGTAATCCCTTAACAAAACCCAAAGAAGACAGCCACAAGAACAGAATCCCAACTTTAACAACAAAAATGACAGGAAGAAAAAAATTACTTTTCTTTGATTTCTCTTAACATCAATGGACTCAATTCCCCAATAAAAAGACATAGACTAACAGACTGGCTACACAAACAGGACCCCACATTTTGCTGCTTACAGGAAACCCACCTCAGGGACAAAGACAGAGACTACCTCAGAGTAAAAGACTGGAAAACAATTTTCCAAGCAAATGGTCCGAAGAAATGAGCTTGAGTAGCCATTCTAAAATCAAATAAAATTGACTTCCAACTCAAAGTTATCAAAAGAGACAAGGAGGGGCACTTCATACTCATCAAAGGTAAAATCTACCAAGAGGAACTCTCAATTCTAAATCTTCATCCCTACATGGGACATTGTTGTCACCCAACTCCCCTACCAACACTTTGAGAGCATCAAGCAAGCCATAGAGCTGGAGGATGGGGTGGTGTGCTATGAAATGCCACCTTCTGGACATGATGTGGTTACTGCTCTCATGAGATCATGACAGCTGCTCATAGCCTACATAAGGTCAATATGGTCAAAATTTCAGTATGCATGGGGGTTAATTACTCTTGAAGCCCCCATCCATTATTGAGAGGCTATTGGCAGTGGAAGGAGAACCATTGTTTGTTGGGGGTCTGGCCACTGGTAGGCAATGGTTTATCCTATGTGGTGGCCTCATACCCATGAGCAGAAGAGGAGCACATAAATTTGGGTGGGAGCTCATTGTGGGGATCTGCTGGAGTTGGAGGAGATAAGAGTATACTTCATTGTATACTTGTGTGAAATTCTCTTTTTCCCTCCAATTCCAAAGTCTTTATTGTTTTAGAAAAGATGATCCATCCTGTCAGTGGGATGAAGAGCTCTGTCCAGAAACCCATCAGTAGTGCTGAAAAGGACTCTGGTTTCTCCACATCTACTCGTACACCCAGTAATGGGCACAACACTTGTAGTCTATCAGTTCTTCAGGCTTAAACCATAGACGGATCTCTTTCTTGGCACTCTCCACCGAATCACTACCATGAATGATGTTCCTGCCAACTTGAATGCAGAAATCCTCACGAATGGTGCCTGGTTTTGAATCAGCTGGATTGGTCTCCCCCAGCATCACTCGGCCCGTTTTCACCACATTGAGCCCCTCCCAGACCATGGCCACCACAGGCCCCGAGTTCATGTACTTCACCAGCCCCGGGAAGAAAAGATGGTCCTTCAGGTCGATGTAATGCTGCTTCAGGTGTTCTTCAGAGGCCCGAAGGAACTTCATGGCCACCAGGTGGAACCCCTTTTGCTCGAATCGCTTGATGATCTCACCAACCAGGCCACGCTGCACGCCATCTGGCTTGATGGCAATGAAGGTACGCTCGAGGTTGGCCATGGTCTGAAAGCCGGTGAGTCGGCTGGTGTCCGCTAGGTCATTATTCCTCACACACCTGAAAGCATGGATACTTTTCTGATTTATTTTAAAGCAACACAACTGTTAATAATCTATTTGCCTGTCTTTTTGCCAACTCAGTGAATTACTGACTACACATTTGGAGCTCTTTGCTCTCTGCACCTGGAAAGTGTAGAGAGCTTTATTTTCAGGTCTCTTTTGTGCCAGAAGAGCAATTGCCTTAGTGCTAACACAGAAACTTGCATTTAACATGTGAAAAATTCTGTTCAAGCTTACATCCAATTAAATAAAAACATCCTAAAACCTCAAACTTATTTCTCACTTATTAAAAAAAACTACTATTGGCAGAAATATTCTGAACTTTATTTTTGTCTGCTTTCTTTTCCCCATCAACATTTGATTTAATGTAGCAGGTATTGCTGAAAACTGCAGCTTTCACTGACTGTAATAGGCAAGAGTTTGCTGATTTGAGCCATGAGGAAGGACCTTTAGAGTGTCTGGCATCTAGCCACCAAACCTATGGTTTGGAAGCACCCCCAAAATTAATCCTCACTCCACTTTCCTTCATTAGGCAGTACTGCCAAACTCGTGTTCTTCTGCTGAGGCTAAGCACTCGATGAAAACCAGGGATAAAATCGCAACCTGGGGAAATAAAGAAAGAATAGAAAATATATGCTTTCCTGGATTACATTTTTCAGTTTTCTCAACCAGCCTGCTCAACTTATAATTGGCTCATCACTCATAGCTGCTGAGCAGTGGAGACTGATTCTGGTGGCAGAGGACAGGGAACAGAGGGAACAAGGAGAATACTGTCTCTGTCATAGCCCCTTCCAAACATAACATCTGACAAAATACAGGAGGGAGACTTACCACAGAATGCAGACCCCACTAAGTCCAAGGTTATTTTCTAACATATGCAAACAGAGCTACCCCTTAAAATCAGAATCATTAGACCAATATTACTATCCCTGTTAATTAAACTAAAATTGTTACCTAGCAAAATTACATTGGGTTTTGACACTATTAACTTATTAACGAAATACATTTAGAGTTAAAATGAAGAGAATAAGAATGGGAGAGTGAATAACTACCTTTAAATAGCAGGACATTACTATATTATCCTCAATGTGGAGGACCCAATGACATAGACATGTATAACATTTAGGGCACCCATGAGCATATAGTGCCACACTAATTATTATAGTTTACAGGAATCATAATGAGGTAAGGCTAATGGTACGCTTTTCTCCAGTAGCTAAATCACATATTTCAGCTCTCTGAAAAATGGTCTGTAGGGATGAAGCTTCTAAGTCAACACTAGTTTGGTTCCTCCGTGTTACCACCGTCCTTGCACTTAGCATAACCCTTTCACCCTCTTGGGATGTTGCTGGGGAGGTGTGAGCAATGTAGCTATACTTGATTCCTCCACATCAGTGAGGCTTCTGTGTCCTGTCACTCTCTATGTATAACTACAGAGACCCGTCCCAGTCTCTTGCTATTGATATTTGGGATGAGCAGGGATATTTTCAGGTAGCTTGTAATTGCTTCTGTTTCTTAAGGTGTAGCCCATGGGACCAGATCCATCAATGGTTTAAAGCTCAATCTATTCACATTTCTTTCCTTTTCCTATCAGAACAACACAGAGAGCATTGTCAATGAGCCAGCCTTCACATCCCCATGCCGTCAGAGAACAAACATTTTATTCTAAAAGCTGTCGTTAGAATCTTCCCATTTGGATTAAACTGAAGGGAATTGGATTACACATTGCTCCTCCTGCATCATATGGTGTGCCAATGATTGGCAACACACAGCACAGTGCACAGATCTATTTAATCAATTATCTCTGATAATCTCCAAACTTTATCTTATTAAACCCTCAAAATGAGTGCTAAATCAAGGATGAAAACTCTAGCATCAGAATCTTATTGCATAGTCTATAATATACTAAGTGAGTGAGGAATGAGACCATAGGAAAATTATATCTTAGAGTTGCACTTGCCTCTGGATTCTCACTACAGATGGAACAGATGTTTTGTAGATACTGAAAGAGATTGTAACTTGCAACATTGAGATGATCCTCAGATACCTGTTACTTACTGTCTCCTCTGAGAAGTTTATTTATTAAACACTCATCTCTGTATGCCTAACTTTGAGATGTGCCTGAAAGAAAATGCAAACATTGGCCAAGAGTTATATCCAAGTAACCCAAGAGCTCTGAGCACTTTTTTATCAGTGTCTCCAAAGAGTCCGGAATTTAGTGTCTCTGTTCACAGATGAGACCTTGTTTATAAGCAATTATACAACCTTTTAGATTTTGTATCTATAAAAATACAAAAATATATTTTAAAATTACAACCTTATAGATTTTGTATCTCTAAGCATTTTAGAAAGTGGAGCTACATACCCAACTGTTTTTTATGTTTACATGCTACTTAAAAATGAAAAAAAGAAAAAGAAAAAGAAAATGTAGCCAATTTTAGAGTTCAGTGGAACTAATGTCAAAAACAGAACCAAATGTGTGTTCCCAATAAGCCCAATGGTTTGATGACTCTTCGTGGGCCAGGAAATGAAATTTGATGATGGGAGTCTATGGTGGTAACATGGCTAATTGATTTAAAGTTATTGTTTCAATTATGCAGTGAAAGAAATTTTTGCTGTTTAAGCAAATTTGCTATCCACACCATTTCCTTGAAATAAAATAACTAGTCCAAGCTGGCCAAGGTCCAATTACAATTTTGATGGAAAAAATGTTTTGAAATTCCTTTACTTGCTTATAATCATATTTTTCCATTTATAAAAATTTGTCTCTATTAAGGGAAATTAAGAGGTGTTAAACACATAAGGCAGCCATGGGGTTTAGAGAACAAAGAACTCAGGCATATAAGGCTGTATCTGGAAGTAATATTTTCTTAGTACTTTGTATATATAAATTAACTCATGTTCTATCTACCTATCAATCATTTATCTATCCATCTATCTATAATCTATCTCTATCTTCTCCCACTGAGGCACTCTCTCTGTCTCTCTTTGCCCATTCCGTGTGTGTGTGTGTGTGTGTGTGTGTGTGTGCATGTGGAGAGAGAGAGAGAGAGAGAGAGAGAGAGAGAGAGAGAGAGAGAGAGAGATCAGATAACAGAAGTCAATAAAAAAGTTTTAGAATAGATTTTGCTGGGATGGCTTTGTAACAGTAATAAAAACCAGTATCCTTTAGTTCTAATGAACAAAGGAGAGGGAAGCAAAGAAAATATGAATTGCTGGCTTGAAGCTCATTAGCTTTACATAGTATGTCAGGTAAGAATGTCCAGGAGTTAGTTGAAGAGTATTGAACTCATTGCCCTACATGAATCCTGTTACAACAAAACGAACCTCTCACAGTGTCACAAATGCAGTCCGCTTTCCAGACTTATAGTACTGCTCCTCACATTCTTCTACCCCTTTTCCTTTTACTTTAATTCTATTTCTCCCTGGAAAGATAGATCTAGTTCCAGAACTGCCCTCATTACCTTTAACCCATATGAGTTTCTGCATGGGAGCAGAAAGTCATGTTCAGAAGCAAGGTTCCTATCTTCCATATCCCCTACATACTTAAAAGCACCTGCAAATCATGTTATGATATTGTCTGGGCATGTTTTTTCTCAATTGTTTAGTTCACTCATTAAAATAAGCAGTGAGGCTCTAGAGAGATGCCTCAGTTGTGTAGAATACTTGGAGCTTTTGTAGAGGACTGTACTCAGTCCCCAAATCCACATTGTGGCTTTGGAAATATCCATAGTTTCAGTTCTAGGGGATCTGCACTCCCTTCTGTCATCCACGGGCAAGAAATGTCTGTGGTGTACATGTACATGCAGGCAAAACACTAATACATTTAAGATGAAGTAAGTACACCTAATTTTTTAAATTATCTCTTTTTAATTATTCACTTTGCATCCCATTTACTGTCACCCTCCTGGTCACCCACTACCACAATCCTTCCCCCATCCCTGCCTCTCCTCTGAGCAATTGGGGGCTCCCTAAGCATTTCCCAAACCCTGGCACATCAAGTCTCTGTGAGACTAGACACTTCCTCTCCCACTGAGTCCATGTAAGGCAGCCCAGCTAGAAGAACTTATTCCATGGACAGGCCACAGCTTTTCGGATAGTCCCCACTCCAGTTGTTCAGGACCCACATAAAGACCAACCTGCATGTTTGCTACATATGAACAGAAAGGCCTAGGTCCATCATGTATGATATTTTGTTGTTGGCTCAGTCTCAGAGCCACAAGGGTCCAGGTTGACTCTGTTGGTCTTCCTGTTGAGTTCCTATCCAATTCAGGGCCCACAATCCTTCCTCCTATTCTTCCTAAGAGTCCCCAAACTCTATCCACTGTTTGGCTACAGACACAGATTTATGCCTGCATCTGTCAGAGTCAATTGCTGAGTGGAGCCTATGAGAGGACATCCCATGTTAGACTCCTTTCTGCAAGCATAACAGAGTATCATTAATAGTATGGATTGGTGCTTGCCCATGGAATGATTCTCACATTGGGTCAGTATTGGTTCGCCATTTCCTCAGTCTGTGATCCATCCTATCTCTGCATTTCTTTATTTTTTATTAGATATTTTCTTTATTTACATTTCAAATATTATCTCCTTTCCTGGTTTCAGCAAACAGCTCACTAAGGTTCCTAACTAGTTATGTTACACAGTTTCCTGCTAAAAGCCCTGTTCTATGCTCTGGTAGATGGTTGAAGATGCCACTTGAGCAGACTGGTTCTGCTGTGAGGGATTTCTGTTGGCTTTAGCTTCTCAAGCTCCAAGGAAACCTCCCAAACTCTCTGATCCACTTTTCAACTTCAAAAACAAATCCATAGACACCATCCCAATTAATAATTCACGATATTCAATCTTACACAGAATTTTACATATAAAAAATCAGATCTGGGAAAGGTTAAGTGGTTGGTCTTAAAACCTTCAGATAAATCCTTTTTCTGTTGATTCGTTTGTTTGATCTTCTCTGCCATTCTATAGTATTCTGTGTTATAGGTCAATACCCTGGATAGCACTGAGAACTAAAACACAATGGAAAAAGGCTATGTGAACAACAACCCTAAAACTGCAAAGCCATTGTTGATGTTTCATCATTAGGAAATGTATATTTAACCAGGAATGAGTTCTAATCTCAGAGTTAAGTTTCTTCTTTGATTACAGCAGCAGTGTGCCAGGCAACCCTTGATTTCTCATCTCCCCCTCTCTTCCTTTAGAGCACTGTTGTTTGCTAAACATGCCCTTGCTCATTTGCTCATTTGACCATTAAATCCAGGTTTTAAATATCAACTGCACTCTGATTATTTCCAAATGTGGAGGTCTAGTCCAGATTTCTCCTCTGAACTCTAGACCAAAATAGTCAACAGTTCAGTTGACATCACTACTTGGATGTCTAAAAGATAATTCACATTTAATATGCCCCAAATATAATTGGTTCTATCCCTACAATCTTCTAGTTTTCTTCTAGTTCATTCTACCTCTATTACAAAAACACCATTCAATGTTCCCTCCCACAACATGCTCTGAAACAACCACCAAACTCATGTCTTCTGCCACATCATTTCTCAAAGTTCTTACTTTGTAAACTCATGAAAGGAGTCAGCAATTTTACTTTGGATATTTCAATTTTGAAGCCAATATTAGAGACTAAGTTGTACTTAAGAAAAAACAGTTTAACTTTTTTATGGAATAATTTTTAGTGTACATAATAAACATAGTGTATTCAGTGTACATAAATAAACATATTTCTCTGAAGAAATATAAAATTAATAAAGCAAAAATAACTCCATGCACCACTGGACCATAGAAAATGACTGCTAGTATTTTCCAGGTACAAGTTGTAAGTGTGTATGTGTATGTCTCTTTCTACTTACATTTACGTATCATATAACTATGATTATTCTTTTACTTTATTTATATACATATACATATATGGACCAAATGCTTTTAACACATATCTATACAACATTTCAACCTAAAACAAAAAAATATACCTTCTTCTCAGCATCTCATAATACCTTCTCCAAAATTAACCATATAATTGGTCACAAATCAGACTTTAACAGATCTACGAAGATTTAAATAATATCATGCTTCTTATCATATCATCACAGACTAAGGCTGGTCTTCAATAGCAACAAAAACAAAAGAAATCCCAAATCCACATGGAAACTGAACAATACCCTACTCAATGATAACTTGGTCAAAAAAGAAATAAAGAAAGAAATTAAAGTAGTTTTAGAATTTAATGACCGTGAAGTCACAAAATACCCAAACATATGGAATACAATGAAAGCAGTTCTAAGAGGAAAATTCAGCTCTGGGTACCTTCAAAAAGTGGAGAGGGCATAAACTACCAGGTAACAGCACACCTGAAATCTCTAGAACAAAAAGAAGCAAGTGCAACCAAGAGAAGTAGATGGCAGGAAATAATCAACCTCTGGGTTGAAATCAACAAAGTAGAAACAAAAAGAACTATGCAAAGAATCAACAAAACCCAGATCTGGATCTTTGAGAAAATTAACAAGATAGATAAGCCCTTAGCCAGACTAACTAGAGAGCACATAGACAATATCCAAATTAACAAAATAAGAAATGAAAAGGAAGATATAACAACAGAAATTTGGGAAATTCAGAAAAATCATCAGATCCTACTACAAAAACCTATAAAGAAAACTTGAAAATCAGGATGAAATGGACAATTTTCTAGACAGATAACAAATACCAAAGTTAAATCAGGATCAGAAAAAAAAAACATTTAAACAGTCCTATAACCCATAAAGAAATAGAAGCAGTCATTAAAAGGTTCCCAACCAAAAAAAAGCTCGGGACCAGAATTCTATCATACTTTGAAAGAAGACCTAATACCAGCACTCCTCAAACTATTCCACAAAATATAAACAGAAGGAACACTACCCAATTTGTTCTATGAAGCCACAGTTACACTGATACTAAAACCAAAGACGCAACAAAAAAGAGAACTTCATACCAATTTCCCTTATGTATATTGATGAATTGTCAATAAAATTCTCCCAAACGGAGTCAAAGAATACATCAAAATCATGGACATACACTCTGAACAAGTAGGCTTCATCCCAGGGATCCAGAGAGGATTCAGTATACAGAAATCCATCAATGTAATCCACTACATAAACAAACTCAAAGAAAAAAACCACATGATTATTTCATTAGATGCTGAAACATCATTTCACAAAGTTCAACACCCCTTCATGGTAAAAGTCTTGGAAAGATCAGGAAGTCAAGGCCCATACCTAAACATAATAAAAGCAATATTCAGCAAACCAGGAACCAACATCAAACTAAATGGAGAGAAATTTGAAGCAATCCCACTAAAATCAGTGACTAGAAAAGGCTGCCCATTCTTTCTCTATCTAATCAATAGAGTACTCAAAGTCCTAGCCAAAGCAATTAGACAACAAAAGGAGATCAAAGGGATACAATCTGGAAAGGAAGAAGTCAAAATATCACTGTTTGCAAATGATATGATAGTATAAGTAAGTGACTCCAAAAATTCCACCACAGAACTCCTACAGCTGATAAACAACTTCAGCAAAGTGGCCGGATAAACCATTAACTCAAAGAAATCAGTAGCCTTCCTCTGCTCAAAGGATAAACAGGCTAAGAAAGAAATTAGAGAAACGACATCTTTCACAATAGTAACAAACCATATAAAATATCTTGATGTGACTGTAACCAAAGAAGGGAATGATCTGTATGACAATTACTTTAAGTCTCTGAAGAAAGAAATCTAAGAAGATATCAGTAGATGGAAAGATCTCCCATGCTCATGGGATGGCAGGATTAATATAGTAAAAATGGCCATCTTGCCAAAAGCAATCTACAGATTCAATGCAATCCCGATCAAAATTCCAAATCAATTCTTCATAGAGTTAGAAAGAGCAATTCTCAAATTCATTTGGAATAACAAAAACCCAGAATAGCAAAAAACTATTCTCAACAATAAAAGAATTTCTGGGGAAATCACCATCCCTGACCTCAAGCTCTACTACAGAGCAATAGTGATAAAAAACAAACAAACAAAACAAAACAAAACAAAACAAAAACCATGGTATTGGTACAAGGACAGGCAAGTAATCAATGGAATAGAATTGAAGACCCAGAAATGAATCCGCACACCTATTGTCACTTGCTCTTTGACAAAGGAACTAAAACCATCCAGTGGATAAAAGACAGCATTTTCAACAAATGGTGCTGGTTGAACTGGTGGTTAACATGTAGAACAATGCAAATTGATCCATTCTTATCTCCCTGTACAAAGCTCAAGTCCAAGTGGATCAAGGACCTCCACATAAAACTGGATACACTAAATCTAATAGAAGAGAAAGTGGGAGAAATCCATGAACACATGGGTATAGGGGGAAAGTTCCTGAACAGAACACCAGTGGCTTATGATCAAAGATCACGAATTGACAAATAAGACCTCATAAAACTGCAAAGTTTCTATAAGTCAAGGGACAGTGTCAATAGGACAAAACAGCAACCATTTAGTTCAGATGGAGGGGGATGGGATAGGGGAATTCTGAAGGGGAGACATGGAAAGGGGAAAACATTTGAAAAGTGTATTAGTCAGGGTTCTCTAGAGTCACAGAACTT
>NC_034600.1:21763727-21769584 GCF_900095145.1 Mus pahari
CCCAGTCTCCAGATTAGGTTCACTGGTGAGCCTTCCAATTCTGGATTGTAGTTCATTTCAAATATAGTCAAGTTGACAACCAGGAATAGCCACTACAAAAAGTAAATTTAAAAATATCCAATAAAAAATGGGAAATAAAAACAAAAAACAAACAAAAAAGCAATGTAAGAGGCAGTAACATCAGCAAGATAGTAGAAAAGTATCCCTTTGACCACTCTTCCCATCATGATCAAATGCTCTCAACAATAATGAATACATTGATTATTCTTGCAAAAAATCTACAAACCAGTAGAAAGGTCTCTACATCTCTGGTGAAAATCAGCTACAACAAATCAGTATGAAAGTTGGAGTCATTCCTTTTCTTATAACCCCTCTACCAGTATTGTTGTTGATGATCAGAAAGAAACTCCCAAATTCACCTTCACCCTGAGTAAAACTGGGGTTGCAGTCTACCTGCAATGATGAGTTATCCACATGATACCCAGGTGTGTTAGTGTCTCAAACATGGGAGAAATGAACCACTATCTAACTGGATCTAAGGCCTAGTCCATGAGATGTGGCCCATGTATGACCTGCTCAAGTGGTCAAGAACCTGAGACTAGATAGAATATGAGCCTAGGGGGACAACCAAATACTATTGCTCTGCTAAAGGAGAAGAGCAATAAAATGACTCTTAATGACATTCTGTTATTGCCATAGATCAGTGACTCATTCAGCCATTATCAGAGAAGTTTCCTCCTACAGTAAATGGGAACTAATATAAAGAACCACAACTGGATTTTGTATAGAGAGCGAGAGAGTCTGAGACACTCACTCCTAATTGGAAGGTCTTCATCTAATCCCCTCCACTCAGGGTTCAGGGGACCATGTGGAAAAGAAGGCAGAAAGATCATAAGAGCCAGAGGAGATGAAGGAGACCAAGACAGCAGTGTCTTTCAGACACAAAAGGACTGATGAACATATAAACTCACATAATGTATCAGCCTACACAGGTTCAAGGCAGGTGGGGTCCAGCACTTAGAAGGGTATGTAGACATGATCTCCCACCCCTAATTGAGAAGTTATCTCCATTTGACAACTTATTGCAAAGGAAAAATTATTTTTCTCAGTGGATCTACAAACCACATCTAAGGGAAGGACTCATGCCCAGCCAACACAAAATGAACTCAGAGGTATGCTTGGAGAATTTTTGTCTCATATTGTTTGGTTTGAACATTTTTTAAGCTTTTTGGTCTTTTCCTTGTATATTATGGTTTCCTATTTTGTGTTTTTAAAGTGTGTGTGTGTGTGTGTGTGTGTGTGTGTGTGTGTGTGTGTGTGAGAGAGAGAGAGGGGGGGGGGGAGCGTGTGTGTTCCATATGCTTTTTCTTTGTTGTTGGGTTTTTCCTTTAGGTATTTAGTTAGTTTGTTTAGGTATTTAGTTAGTTTGTTTAGGTATTTAGTTAGTTTATTTAGTTAGTTTGTTTGTTTGGCTTTGCTTATCTGTTTCTAAACATTTGGATAGGTTGGGAGGTGGGGAAGGTCTGGAAGGAGATAAGGGAGTGGGAATCCTGATTAATATATACTGTGTGAAATAAATTTACTTTCAATAAAAATAATAAAGGTGAAAAATTAAGAAGAAGGAAGAGAAGATGTGGAGGAGGAGGAATAAGAAGGAGGAGAGTTGGATCATACATCACAGATGGAATGTTTTGGATCTGTGACCTAAGGAAATGGTTCTCTTATCTGATTCAGAGTACTTGTAAGACCAAAGTTGTTCCAGCTGCTTGGAGGCATTAAAAAAAAAAAAAAGAGTACTAATGAAAGTAGGTTGGATTATCAAATAGGAATTTACAATATCCCCTACCCTAGGCCAGCATGAAATGATCAAGTTTTAAAGTACATTTGGAGTTAGACCACATATTCTATGTTCTACCTGCTCCAATGAGGGGTCTTCTGTCTTGTCTATCTGTAGCACTATAAATGTGACCACATATGCCATCTTTGACTATAGTGCTAAGAGCTGGCAGTGGATTGGGTTAACATGAAAGTTAAGAGGCTTACAGGAGGTTTGACTAGGACAGATTTCATCCTGTATAAGACAAGTCCAGAGTGATTGAAAAAAAAACAGTCATTTTATTTTTTAATATAAGTACTAGTAAGACAGAACCAAAGAAACGTAAAGATCACAATATAAACAATGAATGAAAGATAACTTCAGAAACTGACTTTAAGAAAATAGATAAATGCAAACTATTTGGAAATAAAAAAATTCTAAATTAACCATCATAAAATTAATGAGCTTATGGTAATAATTTATGGACAAAGTAAAAGTCTTAATAAAGAAAGAATAAGTGTGAAAAATAACCAAACATAAATCTTAGGAGTGTACAACACAGTAACAGACTGAGAGATTCAACACAGGAATTCAGCTGCACATGTGAGCAAATAGAAGAAATGTAACCTGGAATTATCTAGTCCAGAGAGTAGGTAAAGAAGAAAGCAGAGAAGTTCAAATTTTAAGGAACTTCTGGAATACCACCAAGCAAAATTGTTGTGGACTCTTGTTGATATGACACTACAAATAAATAGAAATTGAACACACATTATAGAATCAGGAGAAAAAGTACAGGAGATGCCAGGTTTTGTAACAGTTATCACAGTAGAGAAGTCTGCTCTTTTGAATATCTTGAAGAGTTAAGCAAAAATCTACATAAAATGGACCAAGTGTAACACCATCTGGAAACAAATATTTAAATGTGAACATTTTTTATAATTTAAGAATTCTTTGTGAGATGACTTCAAATGTAAAATAAAGCTGTTGAATTTGCTCCAAAAATCAGATTACTGAGCCCCTTTATGTGACTCAGAGAAGAACAAGGGGCATGATTTTTAAGTCAATGATTGGCTAGAAGATGCCTCTCTTCAAGCTTTTCATTGCTGTATTAGTGACACAAAACATTGTTTATTCAAGTGTTTGACTATAATCAGATTCCTAACGGACATTTCTTTTTCAAAACAATAACTTTCAAAGAAATCAGATAATATAAAAATACATGTTAACGTGTTATTCTCTGCTATATCACATTTCACCAAGTCCTCTTTCCTCATTCCCACCACTCCCTAGAATACATGCCACCAACATAAATTACTAATATCTTTTCGCAGAGGGGGATGTGTATATACCACAGATGTGTTTCTGCCTTGGGATTTTAATCACCTAAACAATGTGAGCTAATTGAATCAAGTGATAGAGCTCATTTTTTTAAAAATGGTACGTCTGGCTCTGGAGAAATCTAAATGGACATTCAGAGCTTTCTTTGGCACTCTGAAAAGAAATTTGAAAATAGGAAAATATTTTACCAAAGTCTATCTTTGTAAACATCAAACTCACTTGACTCATTCAAATTTTTCACTATTCTTTTGAAAAGTTCAATCTCTGATAGAATGTAATTATCATGAAGATATGAAACCCACATTAAAAAGAGAGATCAGTCTTAACCAATAAGGTAACAGTCAATCATATCAAGTAAGCAAAAAGCAAAACTGAGTATCATTTGAAAACTATCACACTGTCTTCTTAGCAAAGGTAGGTCATGCCACAACAGCTATATCTGCACTGGTGTGTGGTTGTCTTGGTAGCACTTTATTAGCACTACCCAAATTTTCTATCAGCTCAGTGAACCCTAGTCTGCTGTATCAGGTTAGGGCAATTGTTTTGAAAACAATTTCTTACACAGCTAACCCTCTGAAACTACCCAAAGCAAGCTCATTTAAAACATCCATTTTTCTTTTTTAATTTCATTTTTCTTCTATTTTGAGATTCTAATGTAATTACATTCCTTCATTTCCTTTCTTCCCTCTAGACCCTTCCATATACCACTCTTTGTTCTCTTTCAAATCTATAGCCTCTTTTTTCATTTATTATTGTTACAGGCACTTGTCTATATGCATATATAGTCCAAAATACAGTCAGCTCAGTCTGAATATTATTACCTGTATGCATGTCTTTAGGGCTGACCATTTGGTATTGGATGACCAACTGGTATGCTTTTCGCTCTCACCAATGGACAGGTCATTGAAATAGGAGCAAAACAGAGTCACAGTTAAACTAAGAGAAATTATGACCAAATGGATTTAACAGGTATCTACAGAACATTTCACTCCAAAACAAAAGGATAAACCTTCTTCTCAACACCTCATGGAACCTCTACAAAACTGACCATATATTCAGACATAAAACAAGCTTTAACAGAAATAAGAAGATTGAAATAATCCCATGCATTCTATCAGGCCACCTCAGACTGAGGAGAAACCTCAATAACAGCTGAAACAGCAGAAAGCCCACATACTCATGGAAACAGAACAACTTTCTACTTAATGATAACATGATCAAGGAAGAAATAAAGAAAAAAGCTAAAGACTTTCTAGAATTCAATGAACATGAAGGCACAGCATACACAAACTTATAGGATACAATGAAAGCAGTGTTAAAAGGAAAATTCATAAAGAAACCTGAGAGACTCTGTACTAGCAACGTAATACCATACCTGAACACTCTAGAACAAAAAGAAGCAAAGACACCCAAGAGGAGTAGACAGCAGGAAATAGCCATATGTGGGGCTAAAAACAAAGAGGGCAACACAAAGAATCAACAAAACCAAGAGCTGGTTAAATCCTTAGCAAAACTAACTAAAGGTCACAGAGACAGTATCCAAATTAACAAAATCAAAAATGAAAAGGGAGACATAACAACAGAAACTGAGGAAATTCAAAAACAGCAACCAATCTTACAACAAAAGCCTATACTCAACAAAACTGGAAAAATCTAGATGAAATGGATGATTTTCTAGAGAGATACCAAATACCAAAGTTAGAGCAAGATCAGGTGAACTATCTCAACAGTTCCATGACCCCTTTAGGAAATAGAAGCAGTCATTTAAAACCTCCCAACCAAAAAAATCCCAGCACCAGATGATTTTAGTTCAGGACACTACCAGACATTCAAGGAAGAGCTAATACCAATACTCTTCAAACTATTCTACAAAATAGATAGAAACAAAGGGACACTTACATAATTCATTCTTTGAAGCCACAGTTACTCTGATAACTAAGCTACAAAAAGACCCACCTTCAAAACAATTTCACTTATGAATATGAACACAAAATTACTCAATAAATTCTCACAAATTGAATCCAAGAACATCAAAAACATCATTCACCACTATCAAGTAGGCTTTATTCCAGGGCTTCAGGTTTGGTACAATATATGAAAATCCATCAATGTAATTCTCTGTATAAATGAACCCAAAGGGAAAAAAATCACATAATAATCTCATAAGATGCTGAAAAGCCTTTGACAAACTACAAAACCCCTTCATGTTAAAAGTGATGTAGATATCAGGAGTTCTTGACACACACCTAAACATAATGAAAGCAATATACATCAAACCAACACCGAACATTAAATTAAATGGAGAGAAACTTGAACCAATCTCAGTAAAATAAGGGACAAGACAAAAATGCCCATTTTATCTATTCAGTATGCTACTGGAAGTTCTAGCTAGACCAATTAGACAACAAAAGGATTTCAAGAAGTTACAAATTAGAAAGGAAAAAAGTCAAGGTATTACTATTTGCAGATGATATGATAGTATCCATAAGTGGCCTCAAAAGTTCTATCAGAGAACTTCTACGGCTGATAAAAAACTTCAGCAAAATGACTGGATATAAAATTAACTTAAGTCGGGCGTTGGTGGCACACACCTTTAATCCCAGCACTTGGGAGGCAGAGGCAGGCAGATTTCTGAGTTTGAGGCCAGCCTGGTCTGCAGAGTGAGTTCCAGGACAGCCAGAGCTACACAGAGAAACCCTGTCT
>NC_034600.1:21769627-21774522 GCF_900095145.1 Mus pahari
AAATTAACTTGAACAAATTAGTAGACTTCCTTCATACAGATGGGAAACAGGCTGAGAAAGAAATTAGGGAAAGGAAACCCTGACAATATCCACAAATAATATAAAATATCTTGGAATACCTTTAACCAAACATGTGAAAAATCTGTGTAACAAGAACTTCAAGCCCCTGAAGAGAGAAATTGAAGAAGATCTCAGAAGATGGAAAGTTCTCCTATGTTCCTGGATTGGTAGGATTAACAAAGTAAAAATGGCCATCCTACCAACAGCAATCTACAAATTCAATGCACTCCCCATCAAAATTGCAATTCAATTCTTCACAGACACAGAAAAAGCAATTCTTAACTTCATATGGAAAAAAAAAAAAAAAAAAAAAAACCCGAGGAAAAGGAAAACAATTATCAACCGTGAAAGAACTTCTGGGAAAATCACCTTCCCTGACCTCAAGCTGTACTTCAGGGCAATAGTGATAAAAAACCAAAACCAAAACAAAACAAACAAACAAAAACACATGATATTGGTATAGAGACAGGTCAATCAATGGAATAGAATGGAAGACTCAGGAATAAACCCACACGTCTATGGACACTTGATCTTTGACAAAGAAACCAAACCTATACAGTAGAAAAAAGAAAGCATCTTCAACAAATGGTGCTAGTTTAACTGGTTGTCTTCATTTAAAAGAATGCAAATTGATCCATATTTTCACATGTACAAAGCTCAAGTACGCCAGGCAGTGGTGGCAATCCCAGCACTTGGGAGGCAGAGGCAGGTAGATTTCTGAGTTCAAGACCAGCCTGGTCTACAGAGTGAGTTCCAGGACAGCCAGAGCTACACAGAGAAACCCTGTCTCAAAATTTAAAAAAAAGAAAAAAAGAAAAAAGAAAAAGAAAAAAAAGCTCAAGTACAAGTGCATCAAAGACCTCAGCATAAAACCATGTACACTGAATTGAATAGAAGAAATAGCTTCAAATGCACTGGCACAGGGGAAATTTTCCAATGGCTCAAGCTCTAAGATCAACAATTAACAAATGGGACCTCATAAAACTGCAAAGCTTTTGTAAGGCAAAGGACACTGTCAAGAAGACAAAATGGCAGCCTACAAATTGGGAAAAGATCTTCACTAACTTTACATCAGATAGAGTTAACAAAATATATAAAGAATTCAAGAAGTTAGACTCTTAAAAAAAACCAAATCACCCAATTTAAAAATGGGGTACAGAGCTAGCTAATCAAGAGAATTCCCAACAGAGGAATCTTGAATGGCTGAGAAGGACTTAAAAAAAAGTTCAACAATGTTCATCAGGGAAGTCAAATCAAAACAGCCCTGAAATTCCCTCTTACTCTAATCAGAATAGCTAAGATTAAAAACTCAAGTGATAATACATGCTGTTGAGGATGTGGAGAAAGAGAAACAAACACTCCTCCATTGCTGGTGGGATTCCAAACTCATACAATCACTATGCAAATCAATCTGGCTGTTCCTTAGCATTTAATTGGGGCTGGCTTACAGGTTCAGAGGTTCAGTCCATTAACATCAAGGTGGGATCATGGCAATATCCAGGTAGGCATGGTGCAGGAGAAGCTGAGAGTTCTATATCTTCATCTGAAGGCTTCTAGCAGAATACTGGCTTCCAGGCAGCTAGGATGGGGCTTTTAAAGCCCACACCCACAGTGACACACTTACTCCAACAGGGCCACATCTTCTAATAGTGTCACTCCCTGGTCCAAGCATATACAAACCAAAACAGAGGTAGGGGGGAGGGGGGAAACCTCTAAAAGACCCAGAGACTTGGGATGTGAGAGGCTCCCAGGACTCAATGGAGATGACCTTAACTGAAATATCCAATGGCGGGGAGACCACCTCCAGTAGATAGACAGGGCCCCCAGTAGAGAGATGAAGTCACCAAGCTACCTTCAAAATTTTTGACCCAGAATTATTCCTGTCTAAAAGAAATGAAGGCACAAAAATGGAGCAGAAACTAAAGGAAAGGCCATCCAGCAACTGACCCAACTTGGGATCTATCCCATGACATCCAACCCTGACACTTTTACTGATGTTATGCTGTACATTCAGATAGGAGCCTAGCATGACTGTTCTCTGAGAGGCCTTACCAGCAGCGGACTGAAACAAATGCAGATACTTACACCGAGGTTGGGGAAGGATTGAAGGAGCTGAAGGGCATGGCAACTCCATAGGAATACCAACAGTATCAACACCCCAGACTCCTGGGATCTTCCAGAGACCGAGCCATTAACCAAAGAGCATAAATGGATTGGTCTGTGGTCCCCTGGTACAAATATAGCAGAGGACTGCCTTGTCTGGGAGAGGATGAGCCTAATCATGTAGAGATCTGTTGTTCCAGGAAAGGAAAATGGGGTGGCTGGGGATTGAGGTGAGGGGTTTGAAGTGGTGGTTGGGGTTGGGGTGTGAAGAGGGTGGAGGAATACCCTCTCAGAGACTAAGGGGAAGGCGATGATGTGAAAATCTCTGGCATGCATGACAGGAAATGTGGCAACATTTAGAATGTAAATAAGTAAAATAATTTTCTAAAAATTTAACAGTTAAAAATGTTCTAGCTGGTGAATGAAATAAAATAATTATTAGACAGTGTTGCTTAAAAGAAAATACATTGAGAACAAATTCATTAATACAAAAATACGTTATTTGAAAAATATAAGAGCCATAGGCAGACCGTTAAGGAAAGGAAATTAATGTGTCACTAAGCAAAGTGGCTGGGAAACGCTCAAAAGCCAAGAGATAGCCAAGCGAAGCTTCCTCAGGGCATTCATATGGAGAGGAGGGATGGTTGGGATGTGAAACACATGACCCTGCCAGATCATGTGACCCTGCCAGATCATGTGACCCTGCCAGATCATGTGCTGGATTGTTAGCTTCCAGCTGGTAAAATTTTGAGGGAGATTGTGGAGTGGTTAGGGAGTGGAAGTTAGTTACAGGATAGGTGTCACTGAGCAAACACTGGGACATCCCTATTGCTACATACAGGAGCTGATCCCACTAGCAGACCTCCACACTGAGATGTACTATACCCTGTAAAACATGATGCATATTAAGTCCTTCCTCCTTTAAGTTACTTCAGTCAGATATTTAGTTACACTGACAAGAAGATCACTAATACAGAGGGCTAGTGAGGGCCTCCTCTAAGATACGTGTATATCTAGTGTTTAATAGATTCAAATCATCCTAATCGAATACTCACCATGTCTATGAGCAATGCCCAGCTTCAGCCATGGTTCAGTAACACCAGTTTCATAACATAGGATAAAACTTTTGCCATTACAATCTTTCAAATGACACAGATAATCCAGTGCCTGCTTTACTTCACATTACAGACGTTAGATATATGTTAGCATGGTTTGTGGCTGTAAGTGACAAAATGAAATCCTAACAAGACTATGAAGGATGGAAAAGTTTGTTGATTCATGCTGCTTGTATACCAAAAGATAGAGCTGGATTTAGGGAAAATTGTCTTCTGAGAGTTTCTCTTTGGAAATCTCAGCTTAGTGCTCTTTATTTGACTTTTTCTGCATGTGGACTCTCCACTTGAGAGGCAAGATAATACTGAAAATAAAGTCTCAATACTTTCTGTTTTAACAATAGCTTTCCCATCCTACTTGCATACAGTGAGAGAAGTGTATTTTGGCATGGATGTCCTAAAAGTATTTCCCCAAGGAAGGGACGTGATGAAAACAGCAGGTCTTAAGATACTTAGTGCATGTATTTGACCACTTGTCAATGTAAATTCCAAAATACTGTCTGCCCATCTCTCCTCTCTCTCTCTCTCTCTCTCTCTCTCTCTCTCTCTCTCTCTCTCTCTCTCTCTCTCTCACACACACACACACACACACACACACACCATGCCTATGAGCACATGTAGCAAAATGGGAAATCATATTCATGACCAGGTAATAAAAAAATAAAATGGGCTGTAACTCTCAACAGATGACTTATCTCCTATCCAACTTCCATCTCTGAGTTTCATACCGTAGGAAGGGTGAGGCCATAAGCTACCCCACCACCGTCATCTATTTTCCCACAATAAGACATGTGCTCTCAGAGTAAAATATAGTCCTAAATTTTAATTACAATAAAATAAATGCCTGTGTATTGTTTACTAGAAGAAAAGAATAAAGACTCTAGGGGCAGCTTAATAGGTGAGATGCTTGACTGGAAAACACAAGTATCTGAGCTAATTCCCTGAACCCACATTTAAAAAGCCAGAAATGGTACATGCACATAATCACAGCATGGGGGAGAAGGAAACAGGGGGATCATTGGAGCTTGCTGGCTACCCAACATAGCCTATTTTCAGGGAAGTTAGAGAATCTTACACACACACACACACACACACACACACACACACACACACACACACTGGGTTGGGAGGGAAGGGGAGAGGAAGAATATCATTAACTGTTGACATTGGAAGTCAACGCCATAGAGAACAGGACAAGTCCCCACTTACTATGAATAAGAATAAGAACTTTAGAGACAAGGTCCCTGTTTTCCACATTTGCACAGTTCCTGCTGAAGATAAATTTTTCTAAGTCTTTTCTAAGTTGAGAGATAACTAGTAGAAACTGTAAACAAGCTTATTTACCCAAAGTCATTTTCCCAGTGACACAAACCTAAAAGATTTACAAAGGAGTTGCAAAGGGAGATCCCATGTGGACTAAGAGTATGCTGTGGCTCTTCCAATGAAGTCAAGTGTCAGCCCGAGGTTCTCTTTTCCTTTTCCTTTTCCTTTTCCTTTTCCTTTTCCTTTCCCTTTCCCTTTTCATTTTCATTTTTCTTTTTTCCTTCCTTCCTTCCTTCCTTCCTTCCTTCCTTCCTTCCTTCCTTCCTTCCTTTCTTTCTTTCTTTCTTTCTTTCTTTC
>NC_034600.1:21775087-21785356 GCF_900095145.1 Mus pahari
CCCCCCCCCCCCCCCCCCCCCCCCCGCGTCCAGCCAGAATTTCCGGTGTTCTGGGCAGGCAGATAAGGAAGGACGGCCGCATGCTTTCCTCATGGCCCTGTGTGGGTGTCTTGCTGTGAGAAGCCACGGGTGGTGGACAAAGGGCAGTCCTAAGTACCATGTTCTCAGCCTCAGGCATCCCATACACTGCTGAACATCTGGGAAGAGCTGAGAACAGAATGGGCCCCCCCCCCGGGGGGCGGCTCAGTCAGCCCTGGGGCCAAAGGGAGGAGAGGGCAGGGGGAGAGGAGGTGCTGGATGGTTCTCACACAGGAGAGAGTCCTTGGTCTGGTCTGTGGCTTGGGCGCAGGAAAGCTTTCGGCTCCTTAGGAGAAAGCCTATCCCATCTTTCAAGCACAGCGGGCCTTAATGAGTAGAGACAGTCTATGTTTTTAAAGCTTTATTGTAGAAAGGTAGGAAGGAAGGGAGAAGGTAGAAAGAGGGAGAGAGGCCAGCCATGGCCACGTGGAGAGAGGGGGGAAGGAAGAGAGAAGGAGGGCTAGAGATGAGAGTAAGAAAAGTGAAAGCTTAAAGAGAACAAGGAAGGGCCAAACAGTCCTTTTTATAGTGAGCTGAGCTATCAGGTAACTATGGGGAGGAGCACACCTGGCTATAGTCAGGTAACTGTGGGGGTGGAGTCTAGCCAGAATGCAGAAGCTTGGGACATTATCTGTGTGACTGAAAGTCACACACCTCTCCTGTGGGGTGTGTTGGGCAGTAACTTCGACAGGAGCCATTGGTCCAGGAGACAAGATCAAACACCTTCTGTCCCATGTAGGTGGAAATCACCACCCATTAGATCCCCCGGGGTTCAAGACTTATGCTCGACTAGAGACCAGTCTCTCCCTCAGCCCACTGCCCCACACCTAACCTGCATGGAGAATTCCTAGGGGGCTGCCACCACTGTCCCTGAACCCAAAAGACCCATTGCTAACTTTCTGGGAAATATCTATATGTTATTCCGTTCTCAGTTTTATGATAAAAATGTCCTGTTTTTATTATACAGAACTGAGACGAAGACTGAGGAAACAATTCCACAGATTACTCATCTCTGTCCATGTCTCTAGGTTACTTCCATTTCCACCTAGAGCGAATGACTGTAACATACATGTCTCTTGAATTTATGAACAGCCTTCACTTTAATATTATTGGCAACATCTAGTTTCTGAATATCAAGCAGGCTTCTACTAAGTCTTGCCATGTCACCAAATACTGGTTTAATCAAGGATGGAAGAAAGAGAAGGAACAGTAAACAGTTAAGGAGAATGATAGGTACTAAGAACAGTTGCAGAAATGACATCACGAGATGCTTGTGCCAAAGAAGCAGGACTTGGGATCTATCAGAACTCAGATATGGGCCCACAAGAGGCCATAGCCTCGTGCTCTGAGACATGGTACTCTGGCAGTTTTTTTTTTTTCCAACATGAGTTTTTTGAATAATTTCTATCATTTTATATCTGGGCAATATATGTTAGCTTCCTTGAAAAGTTCATTAGATTCATAGCTGCAAGTGAATCTATTGTTCTTAAGATCTTCATTGAAAGAAAGAAAAAAACAGCCAAAAGTAAATAAATAAAGATGAAACAGGAAAAAGATTGTGTACTGATTATGATAAAGTATAGCTTCTGGTTTATAAAGTTATTATTAAACCATAGAACCAAGGAGTCTTTAAAACAATACTTTACTTATACACCAACAAAACTTTGTCATGGTATAACCTAATTTCTAATGTGTGTGTGTGTGTGTGTGTGTGTGTGTGTGTGTGTGTGTGTGTGTATGTATGTATGTGTGTGTGCAGAATACAGGATTTTCATCCTTATTCTTTTCTTTTTTAAAAGAGGTTTTATGACTTAGCACTGATTTTATATCAAAGCACATCTGACCTGGAACAATAGCTTTGAGGGTCAATGTTTTGAGTTAATCTGTTGGAGACACCCCACATTAAGTTTGAGATGCCTGGGACCCCTGATGACGAGGAAGCACAAGGTCTTCTCTTAGGAACGTTCCATCTACCTCCACTCTGTGATCAACAGTCTGGACATGCTACATCTCAAATCAATATACTGGAACCTGCCCTTTCTGCCAATCCTAGTTCAGGATATTTTCAACATTTAATTGTTCCTGAAGTTTTCAGTTCACAGTAATTTAGGTAGGTGTTCAATTTTTACTTTACTTTGTCTAAAATAACTTCTGGCTGCTACGTTTCTGACCTGTAAAAGTTACTGTGCAGCAGCTGCTTTCGCTGGGGCTCACTGGAGGAGCAGAACTTACAGGATGAATATATGTAATGGAAGGAGATTTATTGAAATGGCTTACAGGCTGTGGTCCAACTAGTCTAAAAGTAATGGTCAACCAATGGAAGGTCCAAGAATCTAGCAGTTGTTCAATCCATGAGGCTAGATGTCTCATCTGGTCTTCGGTATATGCCAGAATCTACTGGAGAAGTAGGCTCTAATGCCAGTGATGGACTTGACAGCAAGAGTGAGGGCAATCAGGCAAAGAGCAAGCTTCTTTCTTCCATATCCTTTCTATACACTGCCAGCAGAAGCTGTGCCAGCAGAAGCTGTGCCAGCAGAAGCTGTGCCAGCAGAAGCTGTGCTCTAGATTTACCCAGCTCAGAAAATCTGGATTAAAAGTGGGACTTCTGACTTCAAAGTGGTTTAATTAAGAACAAAAACCCTCGGATGGGGTAGTCTCTGGATAGTCCATCCTTTCATCTTAGCTCTAAATTTTGTCTCTGTACCTATATCCTTTCATGGATATTTTGTTCCTTATTCTAAGGAGGAATGAAGTATCCACACGATCCTTCTTGGTTTTCTTGTGTTTTGCAAGATGTATCTTGGGTATTCTAAGTTTCTGGGCTAATATCTGCTTATCAGTGAGTGCATATCTAGTGACCTCTTTTTGTGATTGGGTTACCTCACTAAGGATGATATTCTCCAGATACATCCATTTGCCCAAGAATTTCATAAATTCATTGTTTTTAATAGCTGAGTCTGCTTGTGGACGTTGTACATCGTGGTGCGGAGCCTAGTGCGCACCACGATGTACAACGTCCACAAGCAGACCCTGTAGGTTCAACAACAAGATGAACTAACCAGTACCCCCTGAGGTCAAGCCTCTAGCTGCATATGTAGCAGAAGATGGCCTATTTGGCCATTATTGGGAAGAGAGACCCCTTGGTCTTGTAAACTTTATTTGACCCAGCACAGGGGAAGGCCAGGGCCAAGTAGTGGGAGTGGGTGGGTAGGGGAGCAGGGGGGGGGGGGGGGTATAGGGAACTTTCAGGATAGCATTTGAAATGTAAATAAAGAAAATAACAATAAATAAAAAAAAGTGAGACAGAATGAAAAACAAAAACAAAAAAAAAACACACAAAAAAGAACAAAAACCCTCACAGTTATACTTAGCTTCCTGAGCTTTAGTTAATTTCAGATGTATTCAGGTTGATACCCAAGAATAACTATCACACCAAATGATACACAGGAAAGAATCTTTCAAGTTAGGGTCCTTTAGTTAATTTGTTCTAAGTTTATTGTTATTGTTTGTGAGTTTGCATGTGTATATGATGTGTGTGTGTATGTGTGTGTGTGTGAGTGTGTGTGCATGTGTGTAGATGTGAACATGGCACAGCAAGCTTGTGACGATCAGACAACATCCTCAGAAGCTGGTCTTTACCTTCCATATCATTTGAGACAATGTCTCTTATTGTTTGCTTCAAAGATCAAGCTAGCTAGCTGCTCTGTGAGCTTCTAGGATTCTCCTGTTAGCACCTCCATCTCACAGTACAAGTGATGTGATAGACCCATGCCGCCTTGACCTTCATGTGGTCCTAGGTACCAGAATTCAAGTCCCTGTGTATTTGTAGCAAGCACTTTACCTCCTGAATCATAGCCGAGACCCACTGAGTCCAACCTCTAATATGATGACACTTTTTTTTTGACAAATGACTCTGCAGTCTCCATGATGATCAGTTTCACCTCTCACATGTAGTATTTCCATTTTGTAATAAATACTTCCCTTATCATAAACCCCTAAACCACCTCAAACTGCATAATCTGTATTCATAACCCTAGTTTAATTCCCTAATATTGAATACAGAGTAAAGTTTACCTATTCCCTTTATGATAGATTTTAAAGATGTTCAAAAATTAGGAAGTTAAAAAAAAGAACCTATTGAATCATCAATCTCTAAAAAACGAAGTATTTTCTCACCTAAATTATCTATTTATGCATTTTATCATTAGTTACAGAACACAGTATATTCTAGTTACACTTTGTTAGATATAGCCTACATGACAAAAGTATTTTGTTTGTATTTCCATATTTTCTGCAATAGAAAACATGTTAATTTTTATCCCTTCAATGAGTTCATTAAAGATTTTAACCTTTATTAATATAATAGTCTAAACAATAAAACTGTGTATCTGTCTTAGTAACTGCATCTAAATCTTACATTTCAAAATATGTATCTTTATTAATTACTTGTGTACACATGTGTACATGTGAGTGCTTGTGGTTGGCTCTACTATAACAGGAGTTACAGGTGGTTGTGAACTACCTAACATTCATACTGGCAACCAATAATGGGTCTTCTACAAAAGCAGTTAGTGTTCTTAACTATTGACCCATCTATTTAGCACCACCTTAAAACATAACACTTATATCTCCCTTCCAAGTTAAATTATTTTATTTAGTTGTCTTACTTTAGGTCCACATAGTTCAGATTATCTATTTCATAAATAAAAGATGTTTTACATTCAATTTAATTCAATGTCTTGACCACCTTTGTCAAATTTGCAATGTTATTAAAATCATCTTCCATGGCTTCTCTTCTGGTATAACGAAATACTGCTAGCGGAACAATTAACTCTGTTCCCTCTCATCTATGAGCACAATTCCTAAGCATCATTCTTTAAGTCAAATAATTGATTTTATTCTTTCCTGTTAAAAATATCAATAATAAATCAACAGGCTGCTATTTTAGGAGCCATAAAATATTAAGAAAACACTACACTCCAATCCATTTTTATTGTAATATTGTATTAAAAAGTTATTGATTCCTATTGTTCCCATTTATTTATTTATTTCCATCCCAAATATATCTTAATGTGTCTCCCCTTAGCACTCACTGAAGTAGCTTTTGTAACACCCACCAATAATCTTACCACTGCTAATGCTGAGTTTAATTGAACCATCAGCCGTAGTGACACTTGCTTTCAATGGCATAAACCCTGTTTGCCCCTATCTCTCTGGCTGTTACTTTTCAATTATTTTCACTCCTAATTCTGCCTCTCCCAAATGGTGAGTGCTATATTTAAATATGTTTTATAGACTTGATATAACATGCTTTTCATAAAGATGAGATACTAGGTATTACCATCCCAAATAATAATTTTTGAGCATATGGTTTTAGAATACATTTGGAAGTATATGTTCAGAAATTTATGAAAAACAAGTTTTTTTCCAGGATAATTTGATTTCTTTTACTGCTAGCATGTTTGATGTGTGCATCAGAGAAAACCACAGATATAATTAATTATGCTTTCAACAGTTCTTCAGAATTGGAGGTTCCTGGCTCTTTTAGAGAAGAGATGAAAAGATGTGGAGGAAGTTGAAAAACTAAATAGATACTAATAAATGTAAGAGTCTTCAGTTCCTTCTATCGTTGGAGTTTGCCATCAATCATTTCATGCATTAATTCACTGGCTAATCAACATTTGTCGAGAGCCTATTTGCAAGTTTTGAGTATACACATATACATATGCAGATACAGAAATCCATGGTATCATGAAGTTATACATTGTGATGATGATGAAAAACAATAAAAAAGTAGCATGCACCATATGTTAAACAATAATACGAACTAAGAAGAATAAAAACAACAAAGGTAGAAATAGTGTGTGTGTGTATATGTGTGTATGCATGTGTGTGTCTGTATGTATGTGTATGTATATGTGTGTGAGTATATATGCATGTGTATGTGTGTGTGTGTGTGTGTGTGTGTGTGTGTGTGTGTGTGTGCCTGTAGATAAAGAGGGAATAATTATGAATGGGGTGGCAATAGTAGGAATTCATACTCAAGTACATGTAAGCAAAAAATCAAAGTAAAAGAATTGCTTTACTCACAATTACAGAGTAGCCCTTAATATGGTGGCTAACACAGGATGATATTCCATAATATATGTAAATAAATAGACAAATAAATCAATGAATGAAAGTTGAATATCTTTGTTGAAGTTCTTCATCATTTTAACCATAGAGTCACTAGCTCTTTCTTCTGGACCAAGTCATCTGGCTTTGACTTTTTTACTTGTACATTTTAAAATAATTTAGAAAAGCCACAAAGTAAAAGAAACAATAATTTTTTCCCACCACAGTTGCTGTTGAAATATCACCGTTACTATGTCCATTGTCTCTGAAGCTTGAAAAGGGACCCAATGTGTTCTGATAGAGTACACATCAGTTAGACAAGAAGGCTATAATATAGCATATAAGAAATATTGAATTTCTTGTCTCTAAATTTTGTTATAATATGGGTTTGAGTCAGTCTTGAGAACCTGATAGTATAGAGAAAGTCATTCCAAGTTCACATTGGCCACTAAGAGAAGTTGAAATAATGTTTAAAAGTTTTGTTAATTATTTTTTCCCGGGTTTCTTAAACTGCTCATTGGTAAAAACAGTCTGAGTTTCCAAGAGAAACTGAGAATGCATTTCTGTTACTGCCCTTTGTCCTAGTCTCTAGCTCATTTTCAAAATGTTCAAAAGGTCCTCTTTCTTCTGTGAACTATCTAAAATGGTAGAATAAGGAAGGAAGGAAGGAAGGAAGGAAGGAAGGAAGGAAGGAAGGAAGGAGAGAGGGAGGGAAGAGGGAGGGAGGAGGGAGGGAGGAGGGAGAGAGAGAGAGAGAGAGAGAGAGAGAGAGAGAGAGAGAGAGAGAGAGAGAAAAGAAACAAAGAATTTTTCTATGCCTACTTCTATGACAATAGCCATTTCTTACAATTAAAATGATTCTGATTTAAATGCATTTACTTAAAGACAACCGTCTAAAGCAAATTCAGCAAGGTTACTTTTCTAGTAAGACTGACCTAAGATAAAAAGTCAGAAATCTCTGAACAAGGCAGCAGCGACTGGAATGACTACCCTGTTTCCCAGAGTTTTGCCCTGACACAAGGAGATTAAACTATCCTTGAACCAGAAAGGATATGAATCGCTATGTTCTAAATACCAGTTCGCAGGGTATCCTTTTTGGACACCGTCATAGGTCAAAGAACAAAGTGCAGCATTTTCTTTAGAAACATCTTCATAATATAGTCTCTTTATCTTTTTTATTTCCTCTTTCACATTCTGAACTTCTCAAGTATTGAATGGAATAAATAGAAACATCAAGTACTAGTTATTACGTAAGATCCTCATTAGCAATAAGAACAAATAATAAAAATCAGCATTCTCCAGGTCCTGAGTCCTTGATTCAGACTGCTGCCAGCAAAAGGTAGACCGTAAGTAACACTTAAATTCACCTAAATGGAGTAAAAACACACTTAAATCTTTTAGAGAAATACTGGCTCTCTATACTGGACAATTTAGTCTGTAAATTCAACCAATTATAGTTCTGTAGTGAGAATTTGGGTTTCTTTTAAAAGACAGAGAAATATTATAAAAATATTCTGTCATTTTAATGCTGGGTGTGGGATATGAGGTTACTTCATATTGTCCACAGCAGTTGACTATGATTCGCCTCTTGTTCAAGAATCGGTGTGGTTTTGTAGGTACAGATAGTTTCTGTAATTATGTGATGATGGAAATTCCGAGGACATTTCAGAGGGTATATAAATGCTAGGTTCCACAAAGTATGTGAGTTGTTGGCTGTGGTGTTTGTTTGTTTGTTTGTTTGTTGATGGTTGTTTAAAAGTGTGGCGCAGTCCAGTGACAGATCTCATGTGAGAGCTTTCACTGGTAGAGGTGGCCTCTGACAGGGTGAGAGGGAAAAAGAAGAGAAGAGAAAAGGGCTGGTGGGTCAGGATATGTGTCTTTTATATGGGCCATGACATGTGATGCATGAACAAAGGGCATGTGACAGGTGTTATGGTAACACTAGCAGGAGCTGCACTGGCCCCTAGAAATGAGCCTTGTAGCTGGGTCTGGGAGCTGGCTATGGAGCTGGCTGTACATGGATACACCTGATGCTAACAGTAGTCATATGCAAAGAAGGAACAAAAATAAGAAATGAGATACCCTGATGGGTAAGATTAAATTTGCCCCAAGGAACTCAACACCCTTAGTCAGCAGGAAGTAGTCTAATGATAGCATCACCCCCTTTCTTCTCTATCCTTTTTCCCCCCTCTCTCCCCCTCTCATCTCTAGAGTTAGGGAGTTGAAATATAAAGAAGGATGAAAAAAAAGAAGACCTTACAAAGTAGTCGAAGTTGTGCGAAATAAATCAAAACTAAGAAAAATAAAATTGTTCTTATACTGAAAATTTACAGACACTTTTCTTGTCTTTATCAGTTGAAAATCTGTATTTGTCATTTTCTTTAGGTAACATAAGCAATCAAAAGACAATGTAAGGAGGGATGATTATAGGGTATATTAAAATACTGTACCATTTTATAAGAGATTTCAGCATCTTAAAATTTTGATATCTACAATTTCTGCAACCAACCCACCCCAAAAAGAAACAAACAAAAACAATGAGGAAAGTTCTACATAATTTTAATGCCAAAATAATCACACTTAAATCTGGGTCTATTAAATAAGAATTATTAATATTCACTCTAAGGTCTGGAAAAATTAGTTTTATAATATCCCCCTTTGTGGATGATTTATATCTACTTTAAAGGTGTAATTTTAACATAAACAATTAAGATACTAAGCAGAGCATCAGTATCTTGGAAAATCCCTCTATAGGAACTGCAAGAGATCAGTAGACTTCCCTCCTGGCTGTATTGTTTTCTGTACGTGAAAACAAGGAATTACATCCTTGTGTTATACATTGCTTCTTTTTACCAATATTGAAATGGGAGTTGTAGAGTTCACAATACCAATCATTTTTCTTACACAGAAAGAGTCAGGGAAGTATAGTATACTTCAGTGGGGTGGGAAGGATTCAAAGAACCTGAACAATATTATCAGAACTTGAATAAATGTATTTTCATTTTACAAACTAGATGAGATAGAATAACCATTTTAATGCTTCCAAGAAACCAAACTGTTTACTGAATTCTTACTTGATTTTCTAACTATGATTTTAAGGAATTTGTTTGTTAACAATCTCTTTTTTACCAAGAACATGGTGGGCTTGGGAGATTGGTATGTGGAGAACCAGTGCTTTTGAGATACTTTGCCAAAGCTATGCCAAATGTCCTACACTGAGTCCACCTGAGTTTTTTTCTAACTGCCCTTTAACTATTTTTGTGATCTTGGTTAAGAGACGTGTTCAAGTGCTGACTTTAAAATGTAGAGATTCATATAAATCACATTGAGTGTTGCTTTCAGCTTCAGTGGAAGTTAAATTCTTTCACATTATTCTCTAAAGTTGGCATTGGAAAAATTAACAAAACTGTGCTAGCCAGGTTTTTATGTCTACCTCATTTTTGAACACTTGAAGGTTCTAAATCATAACCACATACATAGTTACTTCAACGGGGAAGGTTTTTCTGTAGCCATCCCCAGAGACAGCTTATAGAAGCCAGAAAACCAGAACCCAGAATGATCATTTGGCCCTTAGATAGGAGCCAAGACTTTGGCCATGTCTCATCACAGCTAATTCTACCGATTCCTGGAAATACTGAATTAGAAAAGAAAGTCAATTACTCACACAAGTTGGAAGCATCTAGTTCTTACCAGCAGGGGAATCAGAGATGCCATGGTGAATTTACATGTAAATTGAGACATGAAAATTCAAAGCAATTTCATCGAAGTTGAGGAAGATATTTAATTCTCATCCCCGGTATTACAATAATTATACTTTTTCTTATAAGTTAAAAAGATAAAACATTTGGAGCTCTTAAAGATAGCCAACATTTAGATGGTTTCCAAAGACACTTTTGTTCTCTATTCAGGATATTATTTAAAATTAATGAATTCCTCACTTGAGAATTTTTATTTAGCTCGGTACCCCATTTTTTAAATGGCGTTATTTGAATTTCTGGAGTCCAGCTTCTTGAGCTCTTTGTATATATTGGATATTAGTCCTCTATCAGATTTAGGATTGGTAAAAATCCTTTCCCA
>NC_034600.1:21785367-21834268 GCF_900095145.1 Mus pahari
TGGAGCTTGTTCCTCCTGTGATTCCGTTAGCCTCTCTCAGCAGTCCTGAGAGTCCAGCTCTCTCTTGAGTTTCAGTGGTCAGAGTACTCTCCACAGGCAAGCTCTCCTCTTCCAGGGAAGGTGCACAGAGGTCTGGCATTCAGACCTGCCTCCTTGCTGAAGATGTAGGCCCGAAATGGGGACTTTCCCAAAAGATGTGTCCCCTCTGCAGTTTGCACACTTACCTGCACAGACTATTCTCTGAGGGACCCTGGACACAGTATGTCTCTCTCACCTGCTCTGGCAGACAGAGCCTTCCTGGTGGCCACCTTTCCTCTGGCAGTGAAGGTGCCCGGATGTCTGGAGCCCGAAAAATGGTCTCTCCCAGAAGCTGTGTTGCTTCTGTCTGTCCCAGAAGCTGTGAAACTTCCACAGTCCATGCTCTCACCAGTGTATACTGAAGCCTGGGTGACCCGGAGTAAAGATGGCTCTCTTACCAGCTCAGGCAGTGAGAGCCTCCTGGGCGAACATCTCTCCTCTAGCTGGGAAGGTTCCCAGATGTCTGGAGCCAGAAACGGGGTCTGTCCCAGAAGCTGTGTCGCTTCTGCAGTCTGCCCTCTCACAGGCGTCGACTGGAGCCTGGGCAACCCGGAGCAAAGATGGTTCTCTTACCAGCTCAGGCAGTGAAAGCTAACAATGATTTTAATTATAACATCTTTGACCTCAATTAAGGTATAATTAAGTGACCTCCCTCATTCTGTATCAGTGAAAGTAGGAAGTAACATTGCAAATACTTTCATGGCAAGATGTAAAATCACTCCTTGCCACAAGCCCTCATTTCCTAGTGTGATCTCTATGACTTTATGAACTGACTTTTAAAATTAAAGGAGACTTAAGCAACTGTAAATGCAATGGTGTAGAGCTGTTTGATAAGGGGAAATCACAGAATTGTAGAATCAGATGGCCATTGAAGAAGTGAACTAATAGCCCCTTGCCTGTGAATTAATGCTTTATTATATGAGATGATTTCTTTTTTTTTAAGATTTATTTTATTTATTATGTGTAAGTACACTGTAGCTGTCTTCAGACACTCCAGAAGAGGGAGTCAGATCTTGTTAAGGATGGTTGTGAGCCACCATGTGGTTGCTGGGATTGGAACTCTGCACCTTTGGAAGAGCAGTCGGGTGCTCTTACCCGCTGAGCCATCTCACCAGCCCATGAGATGATTTCAGAATGCAGAAGCGGCCATGTAAGGCTACTGAGAATTGTCTGGAAAGCGCTCCTCAAGATTACCAGCCTTCTCCATAGGCCAGGAGTGCCTTCTTCCTTCCTAGTTCCCAAATGCAAATCACATTGGTCTCAGGTCTCATTGATCTATAACAACTTTAGGGCTCTAATCCTCTTGCCAGAGCCTACAGAAACTTTTAGAAGTGCCCTTCATGTATAGTGAATGTTCTCGATTGCTACCTTGACTTATAGCAGCCACACTTCTGCTGTGGCATACTTTAGAACATTTCAAGCATCATTCTGAGCCATATATATATATATATATATATATATATATATATATATATATATACTGCTCAACACTCAATGTGGAGAGGAAAAAAATAACCAAATAATATTGTGTACAAAATAGCACATAGAGGGGCTAAGTGTCTTCAGATTATGAATATGACTTTCAAAAATAGAAAGGATAGGAAAAGGCAGTAAAGGAAAGTATATATATATATATATATATATATATATATATATATATATAGAGAGAGAGAGAGAGAGAGAGAGAGAGAGAAATTTTTCATATTTATCTAAACTGCTCCCCGATCTGTCCCTAACTTTGTGTCTTTCTTCTTGGTTCATTTGATTAAAAGCCTATAAACTTCAATTTTTGCTATCAATATATTTCTGAGTTTGAGACCACACATCAGAACATGGGCAACCTAAAATGGACCACATCCTTAAAGAAAATTGACTCTCCCCACAAAGCTACTAACTGTTCACAGCTATTCAATTAGGGGTGAAAACTCATAAGGCCCTCCCCACTTCATGCCTGAACATTGACCAGCTTCATCTTGTATGAATGACTTTGCTGTTATTAGTGCATGTACAGTAGGCCTGTGGTGTCCATAAGACACTGCTTTAATCTCATCCTTCCTGACCTCCAGCTCTTACAGTCTTTCCATTCCTCTTCCACAATGGTCCCTAAGCCCCGTGGAGAGAATGGTGTATAGCTATCCCATTTGTGGCTGAGCAATCCTCTGTCACTCTTTCTCACCTCTTGGGTCACTTGTGAGTTTCTGTATCTATCTAACACACACACACACACACACACACACACAAACTTATCTGTTGAGGTCAAAGAATTCACTGAGTAGTTTGATACTGTATCCATTTAGCAAAATCAAACTAGGAGGCTCATCGGTGGAACCTGAAAGAACTCTAACTATGGGTTGTTAGCCAGGTTTGCACTATTGGGTATGTTTCCTCCCACAGTGTGAATCTCAAATTCAACCTGAAAGATGGTGGTTTCTTCCATAAAATGCACACCATTATTGCACCCATAAGTATATCTTGCCATACTGGTCATTATTGCTGTTCACAGAGTTCATATCTGGGTAAAAAATGTTGATGCCTTCTGTCTCCAGCAGCCTGAATAGCATACCTGTACAATGAGAGATTGCTGGAGGGAGTCAGTAAGTTGGTACCAATTGGTGAATCTCAACTCAATTTCTCTGTGTTCTGTGACCAATGTATATGGCATCTTCAGCAATAGCATCTTAGCCTCAATATATGGTTGCCATCAAGAGCAATAGCAATGCCTCATATTATTTTGGCTATCTCCAGGAAAGTTCTGACCAAAGTTTGAGAAGTGTCCTACACTTGCCACTGGGCTATTATTTGGCAACCTATAACTACTGGGATGAGCATAATCCTATGTAGGGTAACTGCAGTTAAACTCTCCTATATGACTATATACATATGCAAATGTATAATGAACTATCTTATAGGTTGGTAGATTTCCATGTGGCCTTTTCAGACATCCTTATACTTAGTGGGTCCTCCCTTATCCCCATTCTTTGCTTTACCCTGTCATTCCTGAACCCACTTAAACTCATTCTCCACATTATTATTCCTTTCTTCTTCATATAACCTGCAGGAGATTTTAAAACATGCGTATTTTTACTTTTTGTACTCCTAGGTCACAGTGTCTACTTACAAGGCAACAGCTGACAGCTCCAGAAGAGATAAGGTCAGAAAGCCTACTTTACACCAGTGAAGGACACCATGGCTGTTGTCCATCAGAGGACAGAGGGGTGGGTGGGAATGAACTCGGGATGGTTGCCTGTGCCCTTAAAGCATGCGTGCCACCCGCTGAGGAGGAGGGAGTGAAATAGCACCTTATTCCCCTGGGGAGGAGAGGACAGAATGAATCCCCAGTTTCTATTTAGTGCTAAACCATCTTGAAAAAAGTAAGGTACTCAGAGGATGAAAAGCTGTCCTTTCATTTTTTAGGGTAATCACCTAAATCCCCCATATTTAGAAGCCTGCTTATTATTCCACAACTAAGTTAATTTTAAAGTCTTTACTCCACAGTATTCCTAATACAAAGCAGATGTGAGCACTACCTCAGAATCAAGAGAAGCCCCTTCTCCTATCTCTCCCAACCTCTGTCAGTTGCAAACAAGCCAAATCTAAACCAGCAACCTAGCATGTTTCCAATCAGCACTCGGGCTTTCTCCCTACGGAAGTAACTCCTTGGCATGCACAAGGGAAGGAAATGTTTCGTTCAAAAAGCTGTGCCAGGACAGAGAGCCGCAGATTCTCACGATACTTAACATGCTAACCAGCCAGTGCAGTGAGAAAACCAATGCAGGAGAAGCAGCCAGAAACAGGGAAGAAAGGCCTTGGGCCAGCAGAAACAATGGGGCAGACAGAGAAGGATGGGCAGTATTCGACAGGGAACATCGGGAACCGTTCTTACTGAAAGCCTAGACTATTGTGGCTTAATCGGGGACTTCAGTCCATGTTGAGGATTCCCTCTCCCTCTCCCTCTCCCTCTCCCTCTCCCTNTCCCTCTCCCTCTCCCTCTCCCTCTCCCTCTCCCTCTCCTTCTTCCTCCCTCCTTCTCTCTCTCTCTCTTATGTTCCCTGATCATAAACTACACAAATGAAGGCTTGATTTCCACACTGAGGGTGAGGCCTAGCCGTGTGGCCAGAAACCATGAAATACACAGAGCTTTAAACCAAAATTAACCCTCCTGGAGTGTAATAACTCTTCTACCTCAGCAGCAAGAAAAATCTTACTGTACCATGAAAAATCAGGAAAAACCACAGTCACCCAAAAACTGTTAAGGGACAAATGAGAACACAAGAAGTAGCGATTCTCTCAGAGTTACTTAAACACTTTCTGGATCCTCCCCTGCATGATTCCCACCCATTCTTAGAAAAGATAGAGACTCCATTATTTAAAATTGAGCTATGTGATGCTTCTGTTCACATTTTGGAAACAATAGGTTATGCAGAAATATTGTTATTGGCATTGGCTGTATTTGAAATCTTAAATGTCCATGCTGGGAGACTTCTTGTGAGCCAGTTATGGTCACTTTCATTGTCTCTCCTATCTTCATTACAAGTAATTAGCAATGAGCCAGTCTTCCTGTAAGCCTTTTCACTGGAAAAGTCACCAGTTTGGATGTGTATGCTCCTTTCTTTCTGACAGCAGCTCTCAAAGCAAAGCAGAGTGCCAGTAACCATAGCAACAAGCAAAACACGGAAAGGCTGGCAGTTAATTCAATAAAGCTCTTGAACACACAAACAGCTGATAATGTCTAATTGACTGAACAGATAGTGAATAGCTGACAGTTCCGGGAATTACACTAGGTATTTATTTTGATCTATTTAATTTAAAATTGGAACAATATTTTATTTTATTATACAGTAAGTTTATATAAATTTTAATGGTTGGTTTCATTACATGCTCTTTTTAAGATGGCAATTCAAAAACTTTTATCACATGTATATTATGAAGTTATTTTCCATTTTTACAAAGCACAGCAGAAAAGACTTTAGATGCAATAAACACGGAAAGTCAATAGACCATCACATTATTTTTGAAAGAGCCTTTCCAGCAATAAGCAACTTGTGATGAAGCGCTGTCTCTCACCTTCTAGATCTGTGAGCTTAGGTAAATGATTTGCTAAGCCTCGGTGAAACCATCTAATGAATAAAATTGAATTATCCGAGCTCTTCGGGTTATTGTGAGCATTAATAAAAAAAAAAAAAAAGGCATCACAGTTAACAGAATACTTGGTCCATAGGTTGTTCTCAGTCATTGTTTCCTCTCTCTTCTGCAACTTGGCATCAGCTAGCTAATCTGCACTTTCCATAAAGAGCTCACAAATCCCAGCTCTGGAGCCAGACTGCCCATCAGAAACTAGTTGTCATAGAGATTGTTAAAGGGCACATGGCTCTTTTTGTTGACCAAAGTCCAAAGTACAGAATCAAAGTTGTCAACACAGAAGAGCTCCAGCCAGGGACTTTAATGAATGCATTTCAGAACACTGTTAATTCTAATTTTATGTAAAGGGAGGGCTCATGATAGTCTCACAGAATACTAGCCCAACAATAAATCTTAGACTAGTCAAAGCCTAACAGTTAGCCCTGAAAACTACCCATTTGCTATTACTTTATTTAAAAATTAAAATAAATCTTCATCAACACACACACACACACACACACAGAGTGAGTTGTTAATGATTTTTTTGGCATTCACCCAAATGTGGAAAAATGTAGGCCTAAATCTAGGAAGTCCTGGTGTGTGGCTTTTCTAACAGAAGATTCTCCCATGCAGCTTTCTTCACTGACTCTTCTAGGTATAAGTCAGAGGCAACATGAAAACCCTACCACTGACTTGTCAAAGAATCTGCACTCTTGATTATCATGTTGTCTAGCACATCTTCTTTATCAAAGATATAATTGCCCTAAAGCAGAGTTTGGATCCCAGTGTGGTGGGCAAGGCACCTTGATAAGTATGCCCTTTAGGTAATAGTGTCTAAAGGACAAAATTCACTGGAATTTTTATTTCCTCTGGCCACCTTATAGCAAAGATTCCTTTGAATGAATGAAATAAACAACTTTTTTCACATTCTACCCAGAAACTAGTAGAAGTTTATTTTCTTGGCAGGTTAGACTTCAACTTACTGACCAGGAAAAAAGAATTAAAAGATATACTGCTGAAGACAATGGAAAGCATCATGACCACCCTGACTTAATACAACAACCCACAGCCAATGGACTTTGCCATGTAACACTAAAATTTCAACAAAGGGAATTTCTCCAGGCAGGAGACCATAATGCACAGACCTCCTCTTTCTGTGGTTGCTATCTACAGAGCAATCAGCTATGATAGATCTTCTAACCCTTTGGGGACAGCCATATGAATTAGCTCTCTATATTTTAAGACGTTACCATATCTTTGCCTTCTGAATTGGAAAATACAAGTTTATTCACTTAGACCTTCAGCTTCAACATGGCTGATTAGAGATTCTATCTGAAGATGCCTTATTCCCTGCCTTCCTCAATTCCCTCTGCAAAAATAGCTCTGTCCCCTGATGGAGAACATGCTCTCCCATCCCTTCTGTACAAATCTTCTAGGAGTCCTGCAACTGTCATCAGATAGAATATATTGCAGAACGCTACCTTCCTTCATAGTGATAGGAACTGACATTTCTTCAGAGAGAACCTTGGAGATATACCCTTTATGCATCTAAATTATACAAAGTTAGACATAAAGTTCAGGAATTGAGTTTGCAGATGAGACTTTAACTAGGAACAATCTTTCCTGCCTTCCATCCCATGAGAAATTTCCCCAGAGTTATAATAGGCAGATATGATTTTCCCTTAAGTGTGATTAAAGTATTTAAAAATACATATTTGGGGAATAACACGGCTTCTAACTACATGCCAATAGCTTCATCTGCTGCTCATCTGCTTGAAAGTCACAAGGAAAACTGGCTCTGTTTTGATTTCCAGTGAAGCATCATCCTTAAAACTTTCCAAGAATTCTTTTGTCTTTATGTGATTGTTCACTTACTCACTGTCTCCAGAATCTAACCCTTCCCCAGTGTGTGACTTTGCTACGGTCCACTTTTGAATGGGGTTTGATAATTCGGTGTGGTTTGTCTCCTAACTTACTGTCTTGAAACATTAATAAAAGTAGCCAATCCAGGAAATGCATATTCTTCAACCTCTGTGTTCTCTCTGAACTCCTATGAGCATAAGGAGGAAGCCACTTGACCAAGGATAAGACAGTGTGGAAAAAGACAGTGAGAGGTGTTGATTAGCAAATAACTTTATTGGGGATGGGTAGCACAGCCATAGCCACTTAAAATAGTGAGAATCCAGGACAGGTAGTGACAGGTAGTGTTCACTTCTGCCTTTCCACTCAGAGTGGTAACTTCATACTGTTTTATAAGAATGAGAATTTCCTGTTTGCAAAATGCTACACCAATACCATTTCTGGACAACACTTGAAAAAAGCAGATACACATAAACATACACAAAAATAAAAGAAACAACTTTTAAAAGAAGTGTGGTTTAGATAGAGTCAAAGTACAATAGTGTTACAGCCCAACAAAACTTGAATACCAAGGTAAACTGTAATCTGTATTTGGGTTTTGCTTTCATTGTTTTCCTCAAAGACACAACAGATTTAACCTTGGCATTCACGCAGAGCTGAGACTCAATCATCTGTGAGAAGAATGGAACCTGTAGCAGAACTGGAACATTCCTGTATGAGGAAGTTCTGTCTGGATCCTGGGGGAGATAACACAAAACATTAACAGTTTTAATAAGAAAGAAAAAGACAGCAAATGTTAGTGCTGTGAACACAGGACAAACAATGAGTTCCAAAGCTGGCCACGCTGGCCCTGATAGCAGACAGACACCCTGGAGAGCAGACAATGAAACCATTACAGAAACAGCCAAAATGGCCAAGGGAAACATTCTAGAAGCAGAAAGTTTCAATTTGAGAGGAGCAGAGGTTTTGACCAATAGAAATAATGATGGGGAAACTTAATGGATAAAAAGAAAAAAATCGTGTTGCTTATAGTTTTTATATTACCTCCCCCTCCCCCTCCAAAATCTGGCATTCTTACCATCTACATGTTCCTTAGAGCATGACATGGGGCTTCGGGGCTGAAAGATGTCTGCAGCCTTCTGTTAAGCAGATGATGACATCTAAGCTTAAAGGTTAAGAGTATTGGTTTACACCCCTTGTACACTGATCCAATTTATTTTATCCTTGTATCTGTAAGAATGAAATGGAGAGAGACTAGCATCAATTTTAACCCCTGGAATCTCTTTAAAACCATGAAGCTATTGTCAAAAGCAGAATTACCATTGCAGCCCACATCAGTATCTCTCTCTTATTAAGTACAGATCCTATCATCTGAGGAGCTTCAGGGTGCAGACGTGGTCCCTGCAACACCTTCTCATGTCCAGCCACCAGCCTTCACTGCAATGCCTACTGCAACCCCATAGTTATTACCTAGCAGCAGAGACCACAGCTCATTCAATCCCTCAACTTATAATGCCCTCAATAATCTAGGCATGCGTATAAACTTAGTGGATGGCTATAGGCTATCGAGACTGTCACTGTAAAACTGCAGTAAACTCTGCATTTACAAGTAGAGGTTTCCTTCCCATAACAAGCTTGTTTCTGAAAGGTCAGCTCACAAATCATATATCACAAGAATGGGAGAATGTTTTATATAAAACTCCCCATTTTCATTATAGTGTGATGGGCTATAAAAAAAAAATAGCCCTTAACATCATGACTTAAAATTATTTTCCTCTTTTAGGTGAAATCTAATGTGAATGAAACTATGTTTCTAGTTCTCAGCTCTCTTTCTGTAATAAGCTAGGCACCTTCATTTGGGCAGAGGACAATATATGGAGAAAGAACACTGACTTCTAGGTTTTTCTTTCAGTTCTCTTGCTCAAAGTCATATCTCCTGTATTTCAGAAAGGGAAGGAAACTTAGGAAATCATAGGAAATGCTGAGCTTTTACTAATCTTCTTTGCTGCAGTCCACATTCCTGCACTTATATGCTTCAGAAGACAGCCGAGGTTATGCCAATGAAACCTTAAAGGTGACAGACACAAAGTTTAGATATATGTGACAGGATTTTCCCTGACCAATTACATTAAAATATTCCTGCAGCAGAAGGCCTGTGATTGGACAGGGAGAAGGGAGGTGGAGCTAAGAGTTGCAGAGACAGAGCATGGAAGAAGAGAAGAAAGGCCAAGGATGGACCAACGTGGCTTTAGATAGCCACAGGTTAGAATATTCGGGATATTTGTCTACTCTAGGTGGGCAGTCTTTATTATTATCAATCGGTTCTGAAATTATTGTATTAGCATCTTGTGAAGTCAGAATTTATTGATACATAAATCTGTTTGGTTAATTATAAACTTCTAGAGTTTTGTTTCTACTTAGTAAATGGGTGTTGTGGTGGCTGACCACAGGGTATCCAGTTGTTACATAGGGCTGACGTGGCAATAATTCACCAAGAGAACTCTGAAGCTCCAGCCCAGATTGATCATTGAGTTGAGATCACCTGGCTGAAGACATGTGACCTGTCGGTGCCCCACAATAGTGTGGGAAGGTGCAGGTCATTCTTTAATATTTCCCACAACGGGTGGTGAACCAACGTGTTGGGCACGATCCCACTAGAAATTTAAAGATTAGTAGCCTGAGAGTTAAAGTTTCATTTTCTAAGTGAGAGGAAGGTAGCACTAGATGAGTCACATGACTCAAGCGTGGGATTTCAAACAAACAAACAAACAAACAAACAAAGCTCTGAAGTCCCCTGCTGTGGGGAATGGCAGGCTGCTCTGAGTTAAGAGAAGAATGAAGTTACCTCCTTTTTAGGGCAGAGGAATTGAACTGTGAGTTTAAAATTGGGATTATTTGCTTTTAGAATAGATTTATATACACATTCTGTCCGAATTATGTGGGGAATTTTGCACGTGGTTCAGAACTAGGATAGGGAAAATTAGTCACGGACTAAGTAGAGAGCGCAGTGATAATCATTGCCTGCTTTGATCGGGTACTAATTATTAATGTCTGTGGCTCTAGGAAGAGAGACCAGCAGATGGATATTATACAGATATTAATAAAGGATGCCTGTGACTCCAGGAAGAGAGATGAACAGATAAATGGTATAACAAGATGGCTGCTTTAGGCAGAGAGCCGAACAGTTAAGATGGTATAAGCTTGCTTTATACACCTCACAGGATACTCAAATTCTGTCTAATGTGGGCTCCACGGGAATCTTGAATTTTTTTTTTTATCCTGTTTGGCAAAATAGACAAGGACTAAGAATTGGTACATACGGTATTTCAGTTTACTTCATTTGATTTGGTTTGCTTTAACTTTCAAAATGGGTGAGATTTTGAGTTTTGTCCTTTTATTGTTCCTCTGGAAGAGAGGGCAGGATACAAGCTTTCCTGGTTGCCAACTAAAGGATAAGCTATTTGGGGAAAAATGTTTTCTCTTTGTGTGTTTAGAAAAGGTAATTAGGGTATTTACACCTTCCAGAGGTATATGGATCAGATATGACGAAGGGAGGCCCCCAGAAGACTAGATTCCAAAGAATCAAACAAAAATATATCTTGATGATACCAAAATTTTGTTTTGAGATTTGAATATTACAGAATATACAGCATTGGTGAATTTCCTCTCCAGACATGCTGAACTGACCCGCATGACCTAAACTCCTGATGTCCTGGGCTTTCAGCTGGATCCAGTCAAGACACAGACATCAGAGATTAAATCAATCATTGGTGTGGCTTTCTTAAGCCAACCAACTCTCCTATTTTCCCTACCCCCTCTCCCAATTTCAAAATATCTCAATACCCATATTCAGTTTGAAGAAGTTATGAAGAGTCATTGCCCCAGTTCCCTGGGCTTTAGGGCTGAAGGGGGTTATTATAAGTTGTCTTTCTAGGGAATGCAGAAATGGTTGTAATTGGAACAGGGAGGAATTGATTGCATAAATATAATCTCATTTGGTAGAAATCATTTTAATTGTTACTAAGCTGAAGTCATAATTTCTTATTTTGGTATAGAATTTATTTTGATGTAAAATTGGGATAAATTTCTTCTATTGATACTAAAAATTTTAAAAATACAGGGTTTATACCCAGTCCTTCTATTACTGTAATTATAAATTGATCTGAGATGATTAAACCTGTGAGTTAAGGGCTAAATACCAAATTCATGACTCTGAGTTTATTGTCAGGGTGTTTTCAGAGATTTTAATTAGAAATAGCTGAGAGTAGTTAACAGAGAATAGTACAGATTAATTTACATAGATAGTTAGTTTTCAAAAACGTCAGAAATCCACAGTATGTGACAGTTAATGTTATTTATTCACTTGTTGTTGAGATAAGTCTGCTCCTGACAGCATTCCCTTTCTTGGATTCAAAGAAGAAATTGAGCATCAAAGGAGCTGCTTCAGTTGTGGCAAGAGAGCCAGTAGGCTAGAATTGCCTCACTTCATCTCCGGACAGTATACTGTCTAGAAAAAGGAAACAATTTACAGGTTAGGATAGCTTGGTTCAACCAAGACAGAATAGGCTAGTCCTTAATATCCTGGTGCCCAGCAACAATGCGGGAACATGCCACTTTTTTTTTGATATTTCCCACAATAGATATAGACACAAATGGTGCAGATTACTTCCATGTGAGGAGATGAAGAGAGAGAAGGAGAGTAAGGGGGAAATACATAATAAGAGAGTATCCTTTCCTTTGCGCTATGACTAAAGTGTCTACAGTGTTCTTTGGGTTTTTAGATTTAACTAATTTATTTATGGATTACTTACTTTGGTGCATTAGTTACTTTTCTGTTGCTGTACTAAGACACTGTGGACAAGGCAACTTATGAGCAAAAAATTTTAATTTGGAGTTCATGCATTCAAAAGGTTAGAGTTTATAACTATCATGGAAGGGAGCATGGCAGCAGGCAGGCATGGTGATAGCCCAATAGTTAAGAATTTATATCCTTATCTGAAAATGGAAAGAAATAAGGACTAATTGGAAATGATGTGAACTTTTGAGACCTCAAAGCCCACCCCCAGGAACATACATTCTCTAACAAGACCACACCTCCTAACCCTTCCCAAACAGTTCCACCAGCAGAGGACCAAGTATTCAAATGTATGCGTCTATATGGTTTATACTCATTCAAGCCACTAAGATGTATATGTCTACCATACATGTGCAGGTGCCTACAAAGTTGAGAAGAGGGCATTAAATCCTCTAGAGTTGAAGTTGTAAGCTGCCCAATGTGGGTTTCTGGGAACCTAACTTGGATCTGCTGGAAGACCAAGATGTTCTCTTAGCCAGTAACCCATCTCTCTAGCCCCTTAAAAATCTAGATTTTGTTGGGGATTGTTACTTTGTTTTGCTTTGTTTTGTAAGGTGGAATCTCACTGGGTAGACCGGGGTGACTACCAACTTACAGGGCCTCACTATCCTCTAATTGGCACCAATACACCTGACTTTTCAATATTCTTTTCCTTGGTATAAGACATCTGTCACTACTTTTAAAATGCAAATGTTACCTATGAGGAATATATGTTGATCTAGGATGCTTCACAAACATCTTTTGAGGGACACATGAAAGGATGGGTAAAAGGCTACACAGTTGGTTTATTAGATTGAAGTTTATAGTATAATATCTGCCTTGGACACCTAGGAACCAGGAACAAGGATAGATAAACTAATGATGACTTTCTCACAAACAAATGGCAGCTCTTCTCCACTGACTAGACATCACCCATTAACACCTTATCTGGAACAAATAAGAGAGTCTCATTTGAGAAATTTTCCCAATTAGATTGGCCTGTATGCATTTATTTGGGGGAACTATCTTGATTGGTAACTGATATAAGAATTCCCAGCCCACTGTGAATGGCACCATTCCTTGGGTAGGAGGAACTCTTGATATCCCAACTCTTATTCTTTCTCTCATCATATTAACTTTGGCAATGATATAATTTATAATTATAAAAAAGAAAAACCTCAATGGATAGTATTGGAATAAAAGAGAGTTGCCTTGGAGCTTTTCTACCTTATTACTTATGTAGTTTAAGTGTTAAAAATCAGTGCGCATAGAATATTCTGTGTAGCTTAAGACAAAGAAACATAAATAACTGCAATACAATACCAATGATACACTGTTTGATAATAAATTTTAGTACTCAAATATATTATGATGTCTTTGAATTTTACAAATATCTTGGCAGATAAAGATGCCATTATTCTTATTTTATAGATGATGGAAACAAGGCTCCAAAAAGTTAAGGAATGTGGCCAACTAAACCATGAGACTAGAATAATCTCTTCTACTCCTACTCCTGTGCCTACATGACTCAAAAAATCCATCCTGAGAAATATTAATTAATGTAGAGTAGTGTTTTTTAAAAAATAAAACATTCAAATTATGCTTTTCTTTTGTTTTCAGTTTAGTTTAGTGTGTGTATTCTGTGGGTGTGTATATCTGCGTGTGTGTGTGTGTGTGTGTGTGTATGTGTGTGTGTGTGTGTCTGTGTGTCTGTGTGTCTGTGTGCATGTGAGTGTATGTGCCAAAGTTATTTTTTCTATTGCTGTAATAAAAAACCATGATCTTGGCAACTTCTAGAAGAAAGGGTTTGTTGGAGTCTTGATAACTGTGTGAAATATGAGTCAATGACCACCATGGTAGGAAGCATGGCAGCAGGAAGGCAGCCATGATGAAAGAGAGAGAGAGAGAGAGAGAGAGAGAGAGAGAGAGAGAGAGAGAGAAGCAGAAATAGAGAGACTGGAAAGACATGGGTTTTTCAAACCTCCAAGCCATCCCCCAGTGGACTCCAATAAGCCTTTATTTCTTACAAATAGTTCTATAAACTAGATAACTAACACTCAAATATAAGAGCTTATGGGAGTCATTGTCATTTAAACTAACATGTATGTAAACCAGGAATGTGTAGTGCCAACAGTGGTCAGAAGAAGGCATTGGATCCCCTGGAGTTGGAGTTTCTGGTAACTGTTTGTATGCTAAAAACTGAAGCCAATTTTTCTTTAAGAGCTGTAAATGTTTCTAATCAGTGAATCATCTCTCTAGGTCCAACACACATACAACATTTATATTTATATTTATATTTATATTTATCCTATAAGGAAATTTCACAGTCATTTTATAGATGATAAAATATAGAAAAGGGAATGATTCACATAATGTTATACAATTGCAAATAACTGGTCCCCAACATTGTCCTGGAAGTTTCCACTAGCTGCAACTCGTGCTGAGCACTAGTCAGTAATAGTTCTAGTATACTTTAGCTTGCACAAACATCTTGATGAAGCATGAGAACTGAACATTCTTATATGCAAAGTGTAGTGAGAACACTAGGTTTCCCTAACATATGCAAAGTTATTTGCTTTTAGAAAGATTCTCTAGAAACCATTGTCCATTTCTACCATGTGGATACAAGATAAATTGAGTATAATTTATTGTTGTGGGAATATGTAGAAATTATGATAGCCAGTAAAAGACCCCATTTATGCTTTAGTAGTGGCATCTAATGGGCTGAAGACACGACTATTTTCCCTTGGTTCTTTACCCCAACTGTCTTCTTATTTTGCCCTCTGGAGAGCTCATGTGTACCTTAGAAGTGTCCCCAAACTACACCTTCAGTAGTCCACGGATTGAAAAATTGTAGGCACAGGGAAGGATATTTGAGATAGCAGAGACTTAAATATTCAGTTCCTAAGAAATAGTATAAATTCTCTTATTCCCCTATTTTAAATATATTTCCTTATTTCAACATATCCCTATCTCCAGCTTCACATTGGTTCAATTTGATAAATTGCTCTGCTGGCCCCATACAGTCCTACGATTCATTTTACATGAAAGCCTAATGCCATGATTTCAATACTGCTTCCTCTTATGTTTAGCCAAGTGGTAAGGGCCTGTACATTTGTGGTTTAACTTAGTCTTCTGTTTGTTTCCATTGTTGGCAATATTTACATGGTTACATTAGCATTTGTATTTAGAGGCAAAGTAAATTAACCTCCTCATTTTGGTGGTTAATGACTACAATTGTATCCTTCTTTCAGTTATAGCTGGGAAAAGAAGAATGATTATTTTCTAGTCTTTCGCCAGAAAGTTGATACTGTAATTGAAAGTCTGGCTAGTAATAACTGTTGGGGTGGCTGGCTTTGTGCTAGGTCAGCCTTTGGTCAGCATGTTTAGCAGACACTCTAGTCTGGTGGCAGGGCATCTTGTGTGGCCCTATGTTAACCATAGATGCAGTTTTCTGAGAGACAAAGGTTTTTTTTTTTTTTATCATTTGCACAAAATATTAGAAAGGTAATGTAGGTGCATAGCATAAATAACTACAAACCTGATTTTAATTTATTATGCTATGTGGAAATGAAGATATTTCCATAGATAACAGCCAATTAGACATGTGAGTATTTTGATCACTTGCTTTTCGATACAAAAACCCATTGAAAATAACTCATGAAGCTATAAAGGAGATCATGGGGAGGGGTATCTGAAAGCATGGGGAGAGAAAATAAAGTAAAGCATGAGAAACTAAAGCAAGAGGCACTAGCCAGGGTTTGGGGAACGTGACACAATAGAGGTCAGTGGGAGAAAGGGACAAATCCAAATAAAATCTAATGACTCGCATGTATGAGAAAGTCAGAATGAAGCACATTTGAATGCTTACTTAGAAACTTAAATAATAATTTTTAAAAAGGAATGCTTGATGTGTACACTTTGTCTTCAGAAGCTTCAAAACTTGACGTCTAACATTTTAATCTTTAATCTATTTGGAATTTATTTTCCTAAGGTCTGCCTAAGATGCCCAGTTTTCCCAGCACCATTTGTGAATGATGTTTTGACATTTTTGGCAAAAATCAGATAACCATACATACATGGATTATATCTGGATCCTCAATTATATTGCATTGATCAATGGGTCTGCTTTCTGCCAGCATAATAATAGTTTTACTGTTCTGGTTCTTTAGTATGAACTGAAATCAGAAATGATGATACCTCCTGTGGTGTTTTTATTGTTCAGGATTATTTTGACTATCTAGGAATTTATGGATTTTATGATTATTTTTCTAATTTCTATATAAAGAACTTCATTGGAATTTTATGAGAATTATTTTATATCTATAGATTGCTTTGGGTAGAACAACTATTTTAAATAAAAATCTGGTCACACAAGAGTTGGGACAAATGATCAATAAGAGAAATCTCATGACTAAAAAATTTCTGTACCATAGTTAATACATAACAGAAGACACAAAGTAATAGTAGAAAAAGTCTTGGCATATATATATATATACCTGCTAGAAGAATAACATCTAGACTACTAAAAATAAAATAAACACTAAGAAAACAAAAAATCCTAGTTTAAAAATGGGCTATAGAACTGAACACAGTTCTCAAAAGAATAAATACAAGGAGCTAAGAAATATTTTTGAAGTATTCAATAACCATTGTCAATAGGGAAATGTAAACTAAAATACTTTGAGATTCCATCTTAACATAGTGGGATTTTTACAGTTAAATAAGCAAATGACTTGACTAGAATGTTGGCATAGAGATCAAGAGTTCCCACAATGCTTTCAGAGGACCAGAATTTAGTTCCCAGTAACGACAAAGGGAAACTCACAAATGCCTATAACTCCTACTCCAGGGAACCATTCTCTTCTGGCATTATGAGCACCTACACTCATGTCCACAGACATATACACACATTCCTATATGTATACACACATACATTCACATATTCATACATGTATACAAACACATATATAAACATAAATAAAGAATAAATTTTTAAAAAAATAATAGGTGGCAAAAAATACTGGCAAGGATGTAGAGTAAGTAGAGCCTCATTTATTATTGATAAGAATGAAAACTGGTACAACCACTATGAAAATTATTGTGAAAATTCCTCAAGAAGCTAGAAGTAGATCTACTGTTATCACTCATGTATAGCAACCCTGGGTATATACCCAAAAGACTGTATTATACCATAAAGATAAACCCTTATCCATGTTCACTGCTACTCTATTCAACAAGAGATAAGGAAGGAAAACTGCCAAGATGTTCAGCAACTAATGAAAGAATAAGAAAAATATAGTATCTCTTAAAAATTGATTTTATTCAACTATAAAGAAAAATGAAATTAGATGGTAAATGAATAAAACTGAGAAAAATATACTGAGAAAAAAACAACCTAGACCTACAAAGACAAACTGCATATTCTCTGTTTTATGTAGGTACTAATATCAAAGCAGTTGAATTGTGTGTTTAAAATGTAATAGCTCTAGATCTGAAAAACCATAAAGGAGATATTGTATGTATGGGAGGGGTAATTAAATTTTTAAGAGAGGGAAAAAACAGTAAGTATTAAGGCAATAAAGGGAATAATTGGGGTTAGGTTTAAGTGGGGAAGGTGATAGATACGTAGGGAAAGGGAGAACATGGGAAGGAGAGCTAACTAACATTAGGATGAATGTGAAAACCTACTGAGTAGATGATAGATTGATGATAGAGAGAGGGGGATATTATATGTACATGAAGCAAGATGTTTTTCTCTAAAACCATGAATTGCCATATATAATTGTCATGTATAAAAAAAAATCCAGTGCCTGATGCAGGACACCTTTCTTTGAATTGTTGTCAGGACAGCTCCTTGAACCCTCCATACAATGAAGGTTATTACCACTGCTCTTAGTTGCCTACCAGAACTTTATGATAGGATTCTATTCTCCAAGATACCACACACTTCAGTCAAGTACTTGGAAATACCAAGCTGGTACTAACTTGGAAGCTTTATCCCTACTGGATAAACCTTCACAATACCAGAAGTTATTCAGGATGTCAGAACAGGAAAATTATCAACAGTCTTATCAATTGTGAACCCTGGGAGCTACAGCAATGATTTGTCTACTAAGATATGGCCCATGAATAAAATAGTAGCATGAATATTTTAGAGGTGGCCAGCCAATTTCTGGTTTCATTTAAGATCCATTCCCCAGGACATATCTCATGCCTAATACAGAAAACCTGGCCAAAAACCCATGAGTTAGAGCCCCTTAGTGTGAGCCTAGTACTATTATTGTGCTAAACAGACAACATATCCACCTGCCTTTAATACATATCTGTATTAAAATAAATTAGTACAACACTCAGTCCTCATCAGAGAAGCATCTTTGTTCAATGAGAACACCATGAAAGATGTTGCAGCATTCTCTTCTAGATATCACAGGATCATTACACTCATGAATTGACAGCCTATACAAGACCATAACAAAATAAAGTCAGTCAACATCCATCATGTATGAGGGAAAAAGACATGAGCTCCCATGCCCATTGACAGTTCATTGCTGCTAGGGAAGAAAAAGCTTTGGTTTGTTTGGTTTTAGGAATGTGGTCCATGGTGGGTTAACTATGCTCCAGTTGATGGGCCAGAAGCCATGCATATATGAGCAGCACTAACTGAACTCAGTGCCTTATGTAAAATAAAAATGAAAAAGAAGGCATGAAAATGGGAGACATGAGAAGAGTTGGAGTGACATGTAATATACTGTATGCATGTATGAAATTCTCAAATAAATTAAAATTATTATGTTTCATAAAAGACTGCTTGAAGGCTTTGTGCTAGTATGCAAAGGTTTTGACTTCTTTCTCCCTTGTAAAGTTTAGAGACCAGTGGTGTAAAATTACATGGAATGGAAAAATCACTGAGTTCAAGGAAGAATGGTTTGCAGTTACTCCACAAAATTGGAGATCACGGTCCTGCAGAGTAGTCAGCATTCAAGAGACTTAGGAGAGACAAAATGAGCCAGAAAAGGGATATTTAATGAATCAGTACATAAAATGAGGTTAAAATACTTTAGGGACTAATACTCCAAAAAAAAGTTAGCTATTCCTGCTGATATCATGATTTCACAAAGACCAACTTAACTGATGAGGCTGAGATGTTATGAAGGCAAACAATTGATGGTTTAGATGTTTTTGTTTTTCTTATAAACTTGTCAAGAAATAATACCCCCAGATCTTACTTTCTCATGTTTTACCCAGTACTTACAGAATAAAGACCTGAACTATTTTCATCAACTCTTTCCCTTTTATTGACCGATTAGTTCTGGGTACCTGCTTTATGTAAATTTCCCATGAAATCCATAAGATTGGCAGATTAGAATCTTGATGCTTTTATTTTGGAGTAAGAACTTACTGACTGATACACATAAAAGTAAGGATCATTACCTGTTGTCAAGTTGACCGTGTCTAAAATCACCTGGAATGGGCCTGTGGACATGCCTTCAGTGGGGTGAGCTTGATAATGTGTCTTGTTGTAGGAAGGTCCATTTTAACTGTGGGCGTGATCATTTTCAGATCCTAATAGGCATAGTCATAAAATAACAGGCATAAAACCCTGGATGATATAAAGTACAGAAATTACAAAAATAACTGATTGCAATTGGAGCATCATCTCAGCCTTCTGGTCTTGAATACCTGATAGGCCTTTTGTGAAGCAGGAATTGTTAAGGACTTGAGTATCCTGTCTTGGCAGAGTTGGCTGTTAATTTCCCTGCATTTATTTGCCCAGTTTGGACAGCAATCTGTCTGCAGATGAAGTTGGGGCAGATGAAGTTGGGGCATTTTCTTTGCCCAGTGGCTAGCTTGCCACAATTGAAGCCATCTGCAAAAAGAGATCCTTTGATACTTATCTTCTTCCAAGTCAATGGAGTACTACCAGGATCTGACATGTCTCAATGTCAAAAGAAGTCTTTATATATATATATATATATATATATATATATATATATATATATATATATATTTAAATGACATAGTTTGTGAGTGTCTGGGGCTTTTGAAGACTGTTGTGTCCAGGTCACTGCGAGATCCCCAGGAGAACTCTCAGAACCACTGACCCGATGTAGTGAAACAAGAGAGTCTTTTATTAATTTGAGTCAGACTCCCATCGAAAACTTTCCCATTGTGCAGGAGAGGAGTGTAACCTGCGCCTAGGGGTTTGGTGTTTTTATACAAGCATAATCAGGGGTTCTTTAGATTTTAGGGTGACAAGGGAGGAGACAAGGGAAGTCATCTTTCAAACACAACATCATTTGATCAGCAGGCAGTGAGGCAGAATCGCTCAACTGGGAGGTGGGATTCTTCTGACCTGGAAAATAACTTTATGGTCCTCTCAGGAACTAGTATATTTTTGCAGCTAGCCATAGCTGTCTGTGGGTGCTTGATTACCTTTCTCTCATGGCCCAAATATGGGACCCTTATCTCTTCAAGGATGTTTGGTTTTCCCTCTTTCCAAGGACAAGCACCAGCTTCACTGGAACGTGCTTAGCCGTCTATCAGTGGGAGTGCCAGCCTCGAGGACACAGGGCTGAGTGAGGTTGCCATTTGTCTATTCTCAAGCCGGCATCTTTTGCAATGGGGGGGGGGGGTGTTCGTTAGGGATATGGAAATGGAGATAGCAATATTCTGGCACCTGATCAGGTCCTTTCTGAAAGGCCAGGGAGGGGAGGGGATCCCTTTGATAGCTGCAAGAAAGAGCAGGGGGAAGGGAAGTTCTGTGAGCATTGAGAAAGCACAGAGATAGGCTGCTTTCATCTCTTCAAGACCATCTATCTATTCAAAAAGAGCAGCTACATTACATTGTCAGCTGATCAGAAGACCAGGAACTGTAAACTCAGATCTGCCTCCCCCATCATCTGGTAGCAGGGGAGTTTAGAGGAAGAGGCTGATTGAATAGCGAGATGGGGGTATTCCAAGGTTCTTTGCCCAGCTTTGGTTATCATGTCTTTCCACGGGTAATATGCTCCTTTGGATGTGTGTAGGATTTTAAGCTTATGAAATCAAAGGTTACCAGCGAGATGAAAAGGCTCTTTATGCATAGGTCCACTCTTTAAAATTTAGCTTCAAACCATCCTGGAGTAAATTCTTGATGTTTTTCTTGAAAATCAAAATAAGTACTTTGCAGTTTCTGAAAGTTATATTTGTTTTCTCCAGGTCTCAAAGAGTTTTGGTTTTGGCTTTGTATTTACTAAGGTCTTGAGTCTAGTTTTGGCATTGAAATCATGTACGTTGAAAATTAATTAAAGAAAGCAATTCATGTAAGCTATATACAAAATATCAAATCTAAATAAATCTTCTCAGTAAAACATCGAATTTTAAAGGAAGGTTTGGTAAGAGTTTGAAAGGGTTTGAATAGAGCTTTCTTTAAAAATTAGTAAAAAGAAACAAAGTTCAGTTTTCCTAAACAAAATCTGATCGCTGAGACATTCCCAACTAATCAATGTCCACAAAACCAGAACAGCCCTGGTTCAAAGGTCAATGAGTAGTTTCCCCCCAAGTTTGGACAAACACTGGCACTCTGGTTCAGTGTGAAAGACTGCAGACTTGCTTCCTCTGGGGAATGCTGAGGAAATGTCATCAAATATTGTGAAGGCTGAGTGGCCAAATATTAACTTCAATTTATATCACAGAAGCCAAAAACCAAAACCCAATGAAACCAGTGAGCTTCTCTGCTGTCAACTCCAAGAAAGGTAGAAAACAAAAAGATCATGAAATAGTGATCTATAAGCAAAACATTTTGTGGACCAGCAGAGAAAATTAAATGCTTTCAAACCATTGAAAATCAGCCTTTCCCAGGCTTACTCTCACTGGCTAGACTGTCAAAATCAAATGAAAATGTGTGTAACCTTCAGGGTTGGAATTTGCTTTAATTTTCTGCAGACTGTGCTCTATTACAAACACAAGTTCATAAAGGGACAAATTAAAATTTATCTTTTTCTTTTTTGATTAAAATAATTTCACCTCTCCTTGAGAAGCAGTCTTTAGGAGCCTTAGAGTATCTTTCCAGTTCTACGAAAATAAACTCAAAAAAAAAAAAAAAAAAAAAAAAAAAAAAAAAGCAATCAGCTTCTATAGCAAAGAACCTACACACTTTGAAAGGCATCTTTGGACTGCTGGGTGGGATATGAACTTAGGTGCCCACCAGTGACTTCCAGATATGTCCAGAAAGCCCCCCCTGTCACCAACAATTGCTCATGGTGATTTGGTCCACTGGGTTACTAATCCTGTATAGGGGGACGTTGTGTCCTGCTGTCAGACCTGTCAGTGGCACCAAGCTAAAATCAAAACTCATCCAAGTAGCAGCTGACCCTCTTTTTACTGCTTATGTGCTTATGCATGGTTCATTTCCTTCTGGGGGGGTCAGAGTGCCAAAGTCAATTCTCCCAGCTCATCTCCATCACATCACAAGCTTTCCTTTGTCTCCCTTCAGGCTCCACTGAGCTCTGCCAGAAAAATCGATTCTCAAGTTCCTGCAGTGATTAAATCCCTTTTTCTGCTAGTAACTCTAGAGGGTCTCCCATTTGTTGTCAGTGGGCTATACATGTTGTTTTAGTAACTTGCTCTTGTAGTTTTTTTTCATGGAAAGGACATTCCTTTTGTGATTCTCATGTCTTTAATCCTTCCTTTCTCATCATCTTTAGCTAGATGGTGTCCTTTGGGTATATGTTTCAAACAAGAGAATTTTATAAAAAGAAATTTGGTTGAGACTGGAATACATTTTTTTCAAAACAGGAAAACAATTTTTAGGCCAATTAAGTAAAATAAAGTTTCTTTGAAAATACAAGTCATGAATGTGACAATCCTCAGGGTAAGAAGAGGTTCAGAGAACTACAAGTGGGCAAGAGGAAGATCCCCAGGAAAGCAGAGGTGTGGCACAGAGTAGATCACTGCATTAGTTGTTTCTGCATTCCTTTCAATGTACATATTAGAACACATGATATCATCATAATAGATTGTATCTGATCCAGCTGCTCTCAGCCTCTGTCTCGCTCCCTTGCCCTCTCCCCCTCTCTCTCTCTTTCTTTCTCCCTCATTGGTTGTCCCTTTATCCTTTTCTCTGACCCTATCTCACCTCCCTGTCTTTCCTCCTCTCCTTCTTTGAGCCTCTCCTTCCCCTTTTCCTCCTTCCCCAACCCCTCCTTGCATCCAACTCTCTCCCTCTCCATGTCCCAGTTCCTCTCCTTTCTGTCACTCTCTCTGTGCTTCTCCCACTCACCCTTAACCTCCCTTCTCCCCCTACCCCCTTCCCTTTCTCCAGCTCTCAATTTCTTGAAAGGCCAAATAAACACTGCAGTGGCAACAACATTGAGTATGAGTCCCTCCATTTTTAATTGTTCTATCTTATATGTGTTACATGTTTTAGTTAACAAATCTAAATGAGAATGAGATTAGCAACATACAAAACCAGGTATGCCAAAATGGACACAAAATTATCAGAACCTGTAGCAACCTCTTCAGCTGGATATGGAGGAAATGAAGTTATGACTGGAAACATGAAGAGTGACAAGTTAGAGCCTGTGAAAAATGCATACTTCTAATACTGCCTTCTGTCAAGCTCTCTTTTGGCTAAACTCAGCTGGAAACTGGGAATACAGTCTATGATTGGTCAGGATCCCTGTCACTCATAGAGGACAGCAAAGAATGAATCTAGCAGCAAGAGCAAAATGAGTGTTGCAGCTCCAAACACCTTGGTTCCTAAAGCTACACCTACCACAAACCCTTTCTCAAAATACAATCACACCATACAGGTGAATGAATTACACTTTTGAGCTCAATCAGGGGTCCTACAATTGTAACATCCTATGGTGGCTCAGTCCAAGACAGGATGTCAATTTGTTGTTCTCAATGGCATCACCCAGATAACATGTTTACTGTACCAATTAGATATCCCATCTAAGCATGTCCTTGATATCCTACTAGCTATAATGCTAAGTATCACAAGAAATGAAGACATACAAAGCTCTTAAAGTACCATGGGAAGATCAGGTAGGTCAAGTCAAATGACAGCATAGAAAGGATGGTGGTTCAGAAGATGTGAAATGTGATGGATGTGAACAGACAAACAAAACAGTCAAGCAATGTTCTTCCTTGCGTGACTTCCTATGACAGGGAGGGCAGAATTTGGTGTGGCCAGAAGTTGTAACTCAATAAGAACTATAGAGGTCACGGATCAGATGAGGGGGAACATTTAAAATAAATATATAAATCAAAAGCAAAATATCAGGCAATAGAGCAAATAGAAGAACTAGCCATAATGCTTTCAACGTCATAATTATCATGTGTTTTGAGTGAGACACTATTTAACATCCTTTTAGTTTTAGTGAGATATAATTGGATATTTTTATTAAAGAGAACATCCCAAAATATTTTAAATAGAATAGGCAACCCAGGCTGGCCTCAAACTCGTGATCCTCCTGCCTCTGCCTCCTTCAGCAAATCCTACCAGTGTGTGCCACTAAAGAGAGTACTCAAGGAGCTAAAGGGGTCGGCAACCCTATAGGAGGAACAATATGAACTAACCAGTACCCCCCAGAGCTGTGTCTCTAGTTGCATGTATAGCAGAGGATTGCCTAGTCGGCCATCAATGGGAAGAGAGGCCCATAGTCTTGCGAAGATCATATGCCCCAGTACAGGGGAATGCCAGGGCCAGGAAGCAGGAGTGGGTGGGTTGGGGAGCAGGGCGGGGTGGGGTACAGGGGGCTTTGGGGATAGCATTTGAAATGCAAATAAAGAAAATATCTAATAAAAAAATAGAATAGGCATTTTATGAAGAAGGTACTACAAGATTACCATAGTCTAGCTATGCTTAATGTAGAAAAATTAGTATTGATCTTTCTTTTTGTTATTTATTTTATAGTGTCTGTTTGTTATTTCATTTTGGTTTTGGAAATACTAATACACACTGTCCATTTGCATACTGAACTCTTGGCCAGTGCCAAATACATAGCAAAATAATGTTGACTTAAATCTACTGGCTGGGCTTGTAAGATTATCAGTGCATAAAGATAGTTGCTGCCAACCCTGATGACCTGGATTTGATCTCCTAGAAAACACACAGTAGAAAGAACTGATTCTTGTAAGTTGTGGTCTGACCTCTACATATGCTCCTTGGCATGCAGAAATATGTGCACACATACACAATAAATAAGTATTAAATGAAGTAAATAAGTAAGTAAATAGATAAATAAAATAAGTTTAATGGCTACATTCTCATTTAAGAAAACAATAGACCCTGCTGGTGCTGGATAGTTTGTATCACTTTTTTCTTCACCTATTAACATTGCCACACTATTTAACATATAGCCATTCAAGAATATTTTCTGAGCAACTAACTTATAGTGAAATACAAGTTTGAGTATATTAATCTCAAACTCTGAGACAAAAAAAAAATGCTTTAGCATTCAAAACTTTTGTGTGCTAACATGGCACTGTAAGTAGAAAACTTTTTTTTTGGAACTCACTCTGTAGACCAGGCTGGCCTCGAACTCCGAAATCTGCCTGCCTCTGCCTCCCAAGTGCTGGGATTAAAGGCAAGCGCCACCACGCCCAGCTAGTAGAAAACTTTTATACCTAATCTCAGGGAAAAGTCACAGTCGAAACACAGGTGCCGTGATACTGTTGTGTAAATTTACCATCTGAGGACACCTGCTGTGATTCTTTCACATGGTCTATATTTTAAAATCATTGCAAGGAACTAATGAATCTGGTGCTGCTAAGATTTTTGATTTACATGTGTGGGAACAGGGCGAGTCAGCAGGATCAAGGCAAGGTCAAGATCTCCACTTGCCCAAGTCATTTAACTCTAAGGATCAGAATCAGAAACTAACGTTCTTGACCACTGTTCCAAACATAAATCCCAATACCTGGAAATTCTGGTCAGACAGACTCTAGGACAGTTATAGCTACTTCTTCTGAGGGCTGAATCTTGCCCTAACACACAACAATTAGCATATGTTTTCCTGTCATTTTGCCACAGACAGTACTAGTACAGGCTCTCAACACTATTTGCTGAAATAACCATTTTGCTGAAATTGCAGGCTCTAAAATTCCAAAAGCTGTGTGTGCAATGATGAAAGTGTTCTCATATACAAGCAAACAAAGGAAATCAACAGCTCAATTGGTAGCGTGCCTGCTCGAGTTCAACCACTCTATCAATTCTCAACAGGCATTACCAACCACACAGGCCTCTATCTGAAAAATGGTCTGAGGAAACCCTAGCTAAAGCAATAGACTTTACTCAACTATTCCAGAGCACAATGATAAATGTGTTTGGACATGTTTTAAAAGGTTAAAAGCAATTAAACCATTGCACAAGAATGCAAAAGAAATGCAAAAGAAAAAGAAAAGCAATAATATTATTTAATCTCTAAAGTACTAGTACCCAATGAAGAAGAAGTTAGCAACTTTTAGATATAAGTTTTTGTGTTGGCTCTCTGCCAGTCTTAGGGAACTTATATAGAGAGATCCACATTTGAGGTCTCATGTAAAGGGAATGCTTGTTATTCTCCCTGAGAACTTACAACAGGAACTTCATCAACAAGGGAGCAAAAATAGCCAAAACACTAAAGAAATGACCTTTGATAATCTAATGTCACTCTACCCTTTTCTGCATTGGTCGCTCCTAGTTAATATCAACTTCTCTCTTGACCCATAGTGCCAAAATCAGTTCTGACAGTCATCAATTGCTTGTCTGTACAACAGCCACACTTGCAATACAAACATAGCAAATCATTCTGCATGAGAAACTGCAAAGCTTTCCAAAGTACTGTTCTATGAAACCATTCAATGTAGTCTTAAAAATGCATTTATATAGAGAATGAGATTTTATATAATATAGATAAATATGGAAGGAGGGGAGTTTTAAGGAAATTGGTTCATATACGCAATTGTGTAAGTTTGGCAAGCTCAAAATATGATGGGAAGGCCAAATCCTGAAACAGAAATGAGCTGAATTGGAATCCAAAAGCAGTCAGCTGTGTAAGTGGGAAGGAGAATATTGCAAATGAAGTTCATTGCAGCTGCTTGGGAATCCCTCTTGCTTAGGTGCTAGTGTGGGAAGTCAGCTTTGTGCTCATCATATAGACAGAACCACTTGGTCTATTAACTGACAGGTAAAGCCTACTAAAACTCACCATGGCAAATAGAATAGTATTTAGTCAGATACCTAAAACCCTCAGCAGATTGTCTAAGGAAAAATCCTATGACACATTTTGAGAGCAATGTCCAGAAAACGCAGATCTTCAGGATGACAATCCCTGACAAATACTCAGGTGGGGACTGGGGCCGGGGAGGAGGAGAAGAATGCAGGTACTGGTGGATAAGTCAGGAGGAGAGAGGCTGACTTCAAGGAAATTCAGTGAAAATACAGCCTTCCATAAACAGCCCATCACATGAACACCAATTCAAAGTTCTAGAGATCTGTCCTTCTCTGTACTGATAGGATAACCCAGCGATTGCAGGATTTGATGAGGTCCAAGAGTCAAGTGAAGCAAACCTTTTTATGGCCTTTATACAAGGGATCCTTCTTCACTCTACCTTTGCTTTCTCTGGGTTCCCAGAGTAAATTATACAAGAAACACTGCATAGAACTTATGAATATGTACACGGGAAATGAGAAAAAAAAACGATGTTCCTAGGATCATATTACACAATTGGGGGCACCATTTGAAAAGGTTACTGGAAAGGTCCCTGTAATCATGGCCAACATTCTCCCCTCATTGCTTGCACTCACACGCCATAAACCATACTGCCACATTAACTGCCTGAACAGGCATTTAAAATTGAAGCTTCTTGTGCATAAGTCAACAAATGGAAGTGTTCCCTTTGCATTTGTAAGAAATTATTTCAGTCACACATTATGACTTATTTGATTATCAATTCATAGGTTGGATGTTGTTTATTCCCATGATGAAACATATTACCAAAAAAAAATGTACAATTTAGCTGGGAGTCCATGGAGAAACGAGTGGAATTCAAATATGAACGAATCCAAAAACTCCATGAAAGAGAACAAACACATTTTATTTTACAAGTCCCCTGGTTCTCCTAGTCTGGATAGCTGTTTTAATAGTCCCCATGTAGTTGCCAGTGTTTACACTGCTGCCGTCTTTCCATTATGACCCAGCTACACTGGCCTCCCTGGACTTTTTATCTGGCCCTGGACATAGGAGATTTCCAGGAACTCAAAGATGTCCCTAATTATTAATTGGTCACTATGATCTATACTTAAAACAGTCTATCCTTTATTTCCACCAATCTCCCTAAGGCCTTAATTGTGGCTACTCCTTAAAGATTTAGAGAAGTGGGTTTTAAAATATATTGTATAGTTTTAAAATACATGCAGTAATTAATTTGAATGCCAAAAATAATGGGGGAATGAGGTATGGCCAAGCAATATTCACCCTTTTCTCTTTCAGGCCTTCATTCAATGTTGTAATCCTCTATTATGCAAGGAAATAAGAAAGACTCCATAATGCTCAGGAAAGTGGAAGCAGCTCTCACTCTAGCATGATTCTTGTGACACTATTAATCACAGGGGTGTGAGTAGTAGGTGACCCACCCCTACCACTCCCATGGCCAAGGAACTGGGTCAGAGGCAAGAAGTCAAGCAGCTGGCCAATAAAAGCAGTTAACCTCTCAGTGCTCTTTTTTCCATATCTTGGAGAAGAGACTTGATTTTTATGTCATAGGGTTAGAACACCTGTTTCTAGCATTGTTCTTGGCTGAGTTGACAAATTTTATCTTCAGCAGGAGAAAATAGGTTTAAACAATACCCAGCAGGAGTGCAGGAAAAGCAGGGAGAGATTTAGTTTTTAAATACCTGCAAGTTCATGGCTGAGGCATGCTTCTTGGACTCTTTCCATGTAAGAATGTAAAGCTCTCTTTTACACATGTGTTAAAATTGGTCTTCTGCCACTTTGGATCGAAAATGACCAAGCAGTATTCTGTGTGTAAGATCATTTATTGTGAGATTTCCATTTGCCCCATTCTTCTGAAGCAGTCTTCAACGATGAGGTGTTTTTTACAAACGCAGCTGGAACTTCTCATTTTTATACATATGTCACATAGAAGGAAGATTAACTCATCTTATCTGCTCAGTTGAGTGCAGGCATGCTCAGTTTAGCCTCCTTCTTTCTTTCTTGAAAGCCAGCATACTACAATGGGAATTCTAATCCCTGCTTCTCCATGCAAAGTTCACTCACGTCTTCCCTTCACAACTGAGGTCTACCTGGCCCATGCCTACTGTGACATGATTGTAAAGGGAGCTGAATCCTCTTATTTGTGGTGAGTATGGGCAATAATAATAGTATGCTTACTTTCCCATCAAGATAACCACTTTCTTCAACCTACCATATGTCATGAAAATAGCTAATGTATACCATTCTTCATACATATGCAAAGAATTGATCTTCACAGCAGTCATCTGAGATAGAGCTCTCTAGTTATTCCAATTGCTCATAGAAAGAAGTGTGGTACAGAGTCTAAGCTAGGCTTCCTAGGTTAGATTTCTGTGACTCTAATACAGGTCATGTCAGTCTGGAGCTCACAATCTAATTTTACTTCATATAGTGTGCGTAAGAAGGGCCTTTTGCCATTTTCAGTACTCTATTCATTATCTTCTTTTTGTTTAAAATTTAATTTATTCCAAGAACACCTTGTTTAAAGTTTCCTTAACATTTCCAACATGTAGATGAGAGTGGGTGCAGAGAGTCTAAGTTTGAAGTCTCCATTGGTTCCCTCCCCTCTGAGTGGTGAATCCTGTGGAAGACAGGGAGGAAAGATTATAGAGTCAGAGAGGATGGAGGACACCAGGAGAACATGGCTCATTAAAATCTAAGTGGGGCTCATATGTACTCATAGAGACTGAAGTGGCAAGCACAGGCTCTGCAGGCATCTACACCACATTCTGTACATATATACTATGACTGTTAGCTTTGTGTTTACGTAGGACTCATAACAATGGGAGATGGTATGTCTCTCTGACTCTTTTGCCGACATCTTGCGACTCTGTTTCTTCTATTGTCTTGTCCAGCCTCAACATGAGGGCTTTTGCCTTATCTTATTGTACATTGTTTTGTTGTGTTTTGCAAGATGTCTCTTGAAAGCCAGCTCCATTCTGAAGGGAAACAAAGGAGAGTGGATCTGGTAGAGAGAAGAGATGTTAGAGAGCTAGGAGGAGTAGAAGGAAGGGAACCTGTGGTCAGGCCATGTTGTAGGAAAGACGAATCTATTTTCAAGAGCTACAAAAAAAAAAAAAAAAAAAAATCCCATCAGTGATATAATTGAAGTCTCAGAGATATATTCTTACTTTCAAGATATACCCAAAGAAAAGCAATGTTAAAGTTCCACAAGTATTAAGCTTCTATTTAATGTATATGATATTTTAATATGTCACACCTATACTAAATAAAACAATTTAAATTCATAGGCCGCAAGCTCTTTTGTCTTGGTCAATGGTGAACTTTAAAAGTTTCACTGCTGGTTTTATACTGCCTGTTATAATGTTTTGAATACTTCTGTGTGTACAGTATGGTCTATGTATCCATTGGTTAAATTTAATAAGTAGCAGAGAGTTTCCTTGAGGGAGAGTGGGCTAGAGGTGGTCAGTTAGGAATGTATGAAGAGGTACCCACAGACTGCCCATTTTCTATTAGAATAAATGAACATTTTCTTCAAGTTTCAGATGAGTCTGTAACTTGTAAAGCAGCTATAAATCCCTGAAAGGTAAACACCAATATGAACTCACTGGGGCAGATGTTTTCCCCCATCCTATAAAGAGAAGTGTGACTGACTATACAGTTTTAGCCTCCCTCAGGGTATTGCTGAACACTTGTTGAAGAGAACTATCTTACAATGTGATCTTTTCCTGCGGCAGAACCCAAGACATTCTAAAATATCACAGACCATCTGGGGGAGGGGGCGGTAGTTGATAGATTCTGTAATTAGTACTTTTGTTAATATGAAATTCTAGCAGAACCATGACTAGCTTCATCCTATTAGTGACACCTTCCTGGTACACTAGGTAATGAACACCAGGTAGGAGAACCCTCAAAGTATTACTAGTTGAACCCTTAAGTATGACTTTTTCTGATCCGTGCAGAGGCAAAACAAAGCCATACACTGCTAAAGAAATTGCTTAAGAATATTAGCATGAACATGTCTTAGAATGTATCCATTCCTTAACCTCCATAACCCTTAGATACATTAAAATGTGTGAAGCATGTGGGATTTTGGTATCAGTCAAAATCAAGACTGTTTATTACAAGGAATTGGGACATGTAATTATGGAGGATGAGAAGTACCAGACTTTGCTATATACAAGCTTATGACCAAGGGAAGCTAGTCATGGGATCCAGTCTGAGACTAGATCTTAAATCAACAGGATTTTATACATAAGTCCTGGATTTTATTACATAAATCTTCATCTGAAGATTAGAGATAAAACGCCATGTGCAAACTGTACCTTGTCTGTGTTATGCAACTATTTCCTAGAGATTAAAATAGTCACTCCTGTTGGCAAGGGTTGCATGAGTGAAGAGCATGCAGTGCAGAGTGTGGAGCTCACAGAACCAGGGATGCTAATCAAACATGTAAGATTCAAGAGACCTTTCCCTGGTTGTAGGTGCAGTAACCCTGCTCTGAGACAAAGGGCCAGGGACAATACTTGCAGGTTAAGCAGAGAGCACCAGCTATACAGCTTCCTGTGTCGCTACCCATACCCAAATTACAGAGAGGCAGCTAATGAGGCGTCATCATGCTCCTGTTAGGAGCCCCAGTAAACTCATCAGTTCACCAAACTAGACAATAGAAACCATTTCTTCAGTCTGTTATTAGTTTTCTTTTTTTGTAATGAATAGTTATTTATTATATGTCCCCCCATGAAAAGTAACATAACATACATTGTAACTACACCAAATTGCCTGGAACTCAGTAATTTACAAAGAATGAAAGCTTATTTGACTCACAGTTGTGAAGGTTTGAGAAACATAAAACACAACACAATCATCTTTTAATTATTTTACAACAACCATTCTGATGCATATAACATAGGAGATGGCATTACATGTGGACACAGAGCAAGCTTGCATGCACAGGCCATCTTTCCTCTTCTTTTTATAAATTAAATTTATCTTTTAGGTTTTATATACTTTTACTGTATTTATATGATTTACCCCTTTCTCTCTGAGATGCTAAACCTACTCCATCTTGGCACCAGCCTCCATCTTCAAAGAAAAAGACCTTGGGAATTTAACCTGCAGCTGAACCCAAACTATACCTAAGTATCAGAAAGTACCCCATGCTTGTCCTTGGCTGATATCCCAGAATTACTCTCTAACTACTTCCTAGCAGCAGTCAATCAAAGATTAGTCTGATTGCTTCAAATATACTGTCAAACTGTTTGAGATTGTTCATGGTTTTGCTTCAAAGCACCCACCTGTTGGCTTAAACCCCCTTGTTTGCTTGCCATTTCCTGTAAAAGCTTATCCTGGTGAGGGCTTAGGGGCTGCTCCATCTTACCGTCCTTCAGAGTCCAAGCTCGAGCTTGTAATAAAGAGACCCTCAAGGGATTATGTTGGGGTCGGCTCCTTGGTGGTCTTTTTGGGTTCATGAGTACTTCCTGGCACAACATCTCCTCTCTTCATCCTCTACCATGTCCTTCTACTTCATTTCATATAGATGGTTCCCTTTTTCTTGAATTATTGTCATATATGTATATATGCTTTATACTTCCTGCATACAAAATAACTACATTAAAATACAATTAAATGTATGCAACAAAAATTTTGACTAACAAAATTTTATAGAAATGTGTCAGACAGTTGATTATTATCTATATTGCAATCATTCTAAATTTTAAAGTCTTCATAGAACCCATTAACTTTCAAAATGTTCGTGTGTGTATGTGTGTGTGTGTGTGTGTGTGTGTGTGTGTGTGTGTGTGTGTGCCATCTTCTATGTTATATGCATCAGGGTGGTAGGATAGTTGTTGTAAAATAATTGAAAGATGCTTGTGTTGTGTTTTGTGTTTCCCTAACCTTCACAACAGGAGTCATTTTTCTTAAAACAAAACCCTCAAATTGTATAAGCTATAGATCAATGAAATCAGAATTCATGCCCATTTCGATATCATATATATTCCGCTCTATATCACCCCAGCCTCAATCATAAAATTGACCAGGGTCTGGTTTTCATAAATAGAACTACCTTATAAAGGACATGAAGTACCAGTCAACAGCAGAAGACCAAGACACACACACACACACACACACACACACACACACACAAAAAAAAAAAAAACCAGGTAAGTTTTCCTTTCTTATTAATTCTCCATCGAACACATCATACTGTCCCTCCTTCCTGGCCTTCAAACACTCTACTTTCCTTTTGTGCCATGCTCTCTTCTCCATATTTGTGGTCATTTCCTTGGCTTCACCCATTTGTTCTCTTTTGTTTTCACTGATACATCCCTTTCTTAACATCTTGACCTGTACTTCCACTCTACACTGACCTAGAAAACTGTGAAGTCTCATTTAGAAACCAAAAGACAAGGTGTAGTAAGAAATAACCTTTTGAGAAAGAAATGCCTTGGGCTTCCATGAATACATAAAATACTATGTGAAAAGATGCTGAGGAAAGATGGAGATAAGGATGTAGAGAGAAGGGATGGTGGGGGATAAGAAGTACAATTGCGCCTCAAAAACTGGAGTTTTAGCTGTGTGTGGTGGTGCATGCCTTTAATCCCAGGATTCGGGAGGCAGAGGCAGGCAGATTTCTGAGTTCGAGGCCAGCCTGATCTACAAAGTGAGTTCCAGGACAGCCAGGGCTACACAGAGAAACCCTGTCTTGAAAAACCAAACCAAACAGAACTGGGGTTTTTACCTTTTAATAACTGAATATTAACCTGAAATCATTTGAGGGATCACTGATACTCTCAGTCATAAAAGTGATCTGAAACTTTAAAATCCTGTACCCTATATCTAATCATTCCATGAGAGTGCCTATCAAAAGAATAGGTAAGGCTTTCTTGGACAGGACTATAACCTTGCATCAACCTGGAGCAATACCCACCTATTTGATTACCCTCGGGCACAGCAATGGTTATTATAAAAACCCTGTCTCCTGTTCTGCCCTTAAAAAAAAATTAGCTTAACACCTCAGGCAATAAAGGTTCACATGCTTCAGAGATAATAAAGAAGGTTATAGCTTCTTCATTGCCTACAGAGTGCCTGAGGAGGTTTTATGCAAGATCAACTAATGTAGACTTGAAAATTATTATCAAAGAATCCCTTCCTGTATTTAATTTTCTCTTTGTTCAAATATTTCTTAGCTTCTCTGAACCTTTAAAGTTTCTTTTTTGTAACAAACTGTGATTTGGGGTTAGCTCTCTTTCACTATGTAAACGTGCACAGTGGAACCGATAGAAAGGGGGCATTCACAGCTTGTTGTATATTTTATTAAACCAATTAAAGAATTTATGGAAAGAAGAAATCAAGTTAACAACCACAGCAAAGTAAAGGAAAACAAAGTATTTTGTACGGGAGCCAACTTCTGCCCTGTTTCACAGGTGTCCCACAAACGTGATGTCATTTTGATTGAGGCAACCTCTCTCCCACAAAGACAAATGAAAGAACTCCTTTGAAAATAACCCCTGCATTTCACATAGGTGGTCACATCTAAAATAAACCTCCAGACTGAACCTCAGAAAGCATTTTCTAAAAGAATGTTCTGTTAGGGCGCCCAAAGAGCTTTTTGAAAAAAGGAAGAAAGAAACTGATTCCGAATGTGCAGGGTGCTCTTTTGAAGAAAATAAAGAATATGCTTTTCCACTCTGATTCGAGTGAAAGCCTTATTTCTCAGCTCGTGGTTTTACAGTCTAATTACAGAACATGAATAAACCTTTGCCTGACTTCTTTAAATTGATTCACAATGCATTTTAAATGTGAAAGAAGAAATGGCTTATGGCCAGAAGCAGCTTAAAGGGATATGATTTGGTGTAGGGCTGGGTATCTTCCCTTTGATTTGTAAGTCTTGATTTTCTGGATTTCTTTTGATGATTCGGAGTCAGTAGTGGCCCTCCTGACTAGGCAGTCACTGGGTTCAAATGTTGTATCTGCCAAAACTCAGTGAGCCTGGAATCAGGCTCCTGTACTTGGTCTTCCAGCCGTGTGAGTAATTACAAAATAAAGGAGAAAAATATGGGTCACCACTATATTTTGTTGCCTTGTTATCCTAGTGTACCAAAATACACTTTGACTGTATTCAATCCACAGTGGAGTGTTACTGCCTGTATGCCTAAGAACCGGGCTTTCGGTGCTCAGCCACTGTCCACTGTCTGAATCAGACATGTTTCCAAAGAGATGTCCTGGCTTCCACACTTTTAATTAGTGATTCTACAGTCTCTGGTTTTTAAAGGTTTATTTTTGTTTTTAATTATGTACATTATGTGTCTTGTACGGGTATGGGCAATGCAAGGGTTGGTGCCCACAGAGGCCAGAAGGAACTAGAGTTAATGGTAGTTTTTAGTGACCCATCGTGGTGCTGGAATCAAACTCGAGTCTTCTGCAAGCAAGAGCAGTACACACTCTTAATAGCTCAGACATCACCCATGTTCTCAGCCTTTAAAATAAATCTTTTTTCAAACGACCATTTGGGCTTAGAGATCTCAAAAAATAATGAAACATACATGTTTTCCCTTGGTCTGTATTTTTATAAATTTTAATTTTTAAATCAGTACAATAAGATATGGGCCAGAACTAGCGATAAAATATAGCAATGAAACAATATACCATAAAAATGTGGAAAACAAAGAGAAAGGCTCATCCAACTCCTTTATCTGTATAGTTACTATGTTATTATATTAAATTCTGGGACATAAAATAAGCTAATGTATTTCTTCCATTCCAAGTCATCCTTAAGGAAGGGACCAACAACTGCAATTTTGTCATTTTATGCCAAGAGTCATCTGTGATCCATGGATTCTCATTTAGGAGTTTCGAGTACCTGCTGAAAGTGAGCAATACTACTCCAAAGTTCCATGACCACGCCTGTTAACTTCTAGTACCAACTATTCCAGGTTATGTTTCTTCAAAGACAGCCTCTGAGATAGAACTGAACAAACAGGGTGTGGGGATGTTAGTAAATACGTTAGTAAATACGTTGTTGATCAAAGGTAAGGGAGTGACACAGAATAGACCAGAGAGGGAAAACAATATGGGATACAATCCCAGTGTAATACTTCAACTAACTGTGTAGGACATTCTGAAAATGGGCTGGCCCTGTACGTTCTCATGATGGTCTACCAGTCATGTGTTTTGAGCTGTCATGGAAAAGGCATGTGAAGTTGCTTGAATAAGATGCAACTTCTATGACAGAATGGCAGGTAAGAACTGTTAGCTAGAGAACTATTAACCCCACCAACTGAATGGGTGGATCCTTTAAGCCTGAAGGGAATTGTGGGTAATGTATCATGATCCTGGTTATTTAACACTTTTCTGGGGATATAATGCATTCATAATTTTAATAATGTTTTTGCTTAATATCTGCTTAGTTTCTGTTCTATATCCTGACTTCCTTTAGGTTTTTGCTTCATTGTACTGTTCCCCATTATTTTCCTTTACATTTTTCTAGTCCATATGTCTTAACATCATGTGATCAACATATGATTACAATTTTTAAAATATTGTTTTGTTTGTTTTTAAAATATTATTTTAATGATCTATATATTTTAAGACAAGGACCTTAGTCCATTTATGATTATTGTTAGCATTATTATTAGTAAATTCTGATTTGTTTCTACCAATTCTATCCAATATTTCCATTGCAAGTACCTGCATTGATTTTTCTCTCTGGTCTTGCACTTTTTCCTTTTCCTATGACTATTTAAAAGACATGGATTTTATCTTTATCCTTGTGAGAGACCAAATCTTTTGGGTTCAGATTCCATCTTAGAAAACCTGACCTAAAGTTGAACTGGAGTTAATTAACAAACTGGCACATAGTACCAGTTTCCAGGTTACCCACCCCCCCCCAAAAAAAAAACCGGTGTCTTGCACCAGTTTCCAGGTTATTCCCCAACAAACGGCACCCCCAGGTTACCAGCCTGCCCCTGAAACTTCACTTCCTAGCAACCACCAATCAGGAGGAAAGCGGAAGTGAAGTTTATGGTTTGGCTCCCAGCACCAGACAATTATGTTAAAGACCATAATGACACCCCCCCTCCCAATCAGATATGTACCAAGCTAGATACCCCCTTCTTGCCTCTATAAGTGTTTACCTGAAACCAGGCTCAAGGTCCCCTCCCACTCTTCTGTGTCAGGGACGATGGTGTAGCCCAATCTCAAGCTTGAATAAAGAGACCCTAATGCAATTGCATCAGATTTCACTCCTTGGTGGTCTTTTTGGGAGGCTCATGAGTGCTTCTTAGCACAACATTCAAAATTCCCATTTCATACTTATAAAGCAACTAAATATAGTTAATAATTTTCCCTCCTACGAAATAGCACAGGAAATGGGCTGTTTTAAACCTAATTTCTTCTTCTTTGTTTTTTATTTATTCTTTTCAGTATTTTAGGTTTTGTATTTTTTTCTTTAATGCCACAATTTAAAATCTTAATATTGCTTCACACAGTCCATTTAGGTCATCTGTCTTTTATAACTTTTAAGATTTTTTTTTGTTTTACATATAATCCAGTTTAACTAAATTGCATCTAGATTATTATATAAACTTATATTTCTCAAACCTGATAATTCATTATCTTCTATCTTTTCAAATTAGCTTAATCATTTCTTGAATTTTCCTGAAGTGCAAACTAGTTCATATTAGAGCACATTTTGTACATCCTGTTACTTAACACAGTATCACTTTCACATTTCCATGCTTTTTCGTTCTTGTAAAGTCTAAAAACATTTTTCAGATTTGTTTTCTCTATTACTAGTGCCCTATTTCAGTGTATCTAATACATCTATTGAGTTTGTAATTTCAATTTTTATTTGTAAATCATCTATGTTATTTATAAACACACTTTATAGTTCTTCTAGTTGTTTTTTTTACCCAGTAGTATTTTCAATTTTACACTACAAATTGGTTTGACTCTCAGTAGCTAGTATCTGTAGTATTTTAGTTTGAATCTATAGTTTATTGTTTTTTGGTGGGTTTTTTTTTTGACAGATTCAATGAAACACAGTCAGGAGAGGAAAAGAAACTTGGTTAATAAATGAGAGAGGACATGTTAGGAATTCTACAGATGAGAGGAGCAACTCAGTTTTATAAAGATGTTATTTTTTTTTTTTTTTGCTTAGTAGCATTCTCCTTTAATTCATTTTTTTCTGGGACAAACACTATCAATTAATTTGAAACCGCTACATAAAATTATCACCACTATAAAAAGGTACAATTTATTATTGCATATTTTTTAGAAATTAATACATTTTTACCAAAAAAGTAAAATGTATACTTATGATTTATAAAAACCCAGATGACTAAATTAATCCCCTGGTAAATATCTGTCCTTGAACTTGACACACAGGAGAACTAGAAACATGCAAATATATGAGCCCAGTTTGTGAAAATTTATTTCTGCCTCCCTCTGAATGACATATCCCCTTTCAAGGATGACATGGACACTGTGAGGCCCTACAGTCCTACAGGGGACCCACCCCTCATGTCTATAAAGATGTTATTTTAATAAAATGTGAAAAAAGGCATGCATCTCATATGAGTTTATAATCACATATATAGGAACTCCAAAATATTAACAACAAAAATCCAAATAACAAACTTTCCAAAATAGAAAATAGACTTAAATCAGCATTTCTCAAAAGAAAATATGGAAATGCCCAAAAGAAAAATAAGGGAAAATTTTTCCCTATAACTGACCATCAGAGAAATATAAGTCAAAGCCAGAATGAAATATCATGCTATTCCTTTAAGAATGACTAATAATAAAACAATTTAAGGTAACAAGTACAGACAGGTACATGGACAAAAGGGAGCTCTTACACTTTGATATGGGAATGAAATTAATACAGTAATCATAAAGACAATTAATATGTTTCTTTACAAACTAAAAACAGAATGCCCATATGGCACAGCAATCTCATCGTCTGTCCAAAACACATGAACTCAATGTGCCTGCACTCCATTTCATTGGAAGACCAATTACTCACAATATTTAAAAAGCACAAACAACTTTATATAGTATTAGTTGGTAAATAGAGGGACTGTGATACATAATTTTATTATGTAATATAATACTGTATAACCACAAAATAATGAAATCTAGTCATTTGCTGTAACAGAGATTGACCTAGAAGTCATAGGAAAATCATGTGTGAAATCATGTGTGGAAGAAGTCGGGTGCCACAAGATGTATGCAGCGTGGCAGACGACATGAGTGGCTGGGGACAGTAGGAGAGACTAGACATTGTTCCCACCTCTCCATTAATAGTGTCGCTATGTATTTGAAAAACTTAAAGTATTTTAAAACTTATTACCAGCCGGGCGTGGTGGCACACGCCTTTAATCCCAGCACTCGGGAGGCAGAGCCAGGCGGATTTCTGTGAGTTCGAGGCCAGCCTGGTCTACAAAGTGAGTTCCAGGACAGCCAGGGCTATACAGAGAAACCCTGTCTCGAAAAACCAAAACAAAAAAACAAAACAAAAAAAAAACTTATTACCACAAAGCAGCAACTAGCACTTAAAGGCCATAGTAAAATTTACCTTAATTTAAACATCACACAATGTAAATTAGTGTATTAAAATGTCACACTAGTGCATCAATATATGCAGTTTTGACCCAGCTGAAATGTGATTTGATTTAAAAGGAGAAAAGGTCAAAGCTAATGATAAGCCTCAAAACTCTTCCTGGCCAGCTGCCGGCAAGGCAGAGCACAATGGCTCTTATCATCCTGGCTTGGAGTCTCCACCTGTGTGGGAGATTTGGTGGAAGCTTGACTCTCAGAGCACACAGCCCAATTGAATGGTAGTTCACCTCCAGTCAGATCAATATTCACCTGGGATACAGCCCAGGACAGTCAGACACTTGGCTGCTCTCTCAGGCCAGCATATCCTTACAAAAAAGAGGAAAAGTGGTCTCTTGACTTTGAAAGTTCTACTGGCCATCTCTACAACTTTAATTTCCTTCTTCCATACCAGTCTCTCATCTTAATGAGGTTTTCAAAAGTGATGAATGATGGGTTTGGTGTTGGGCTCTATTTGGCCCTGGTTTGGGCCTTGAAGACAAACTTGAGCCTGGCTCCACTTCCATATTGGAGTGACTCAGCACAACCTGCTTAAGCCTGCCTTTGGCTGCTGCTGACATAGAATAACTTTTTGGCTCTGTCAGTCACCCCATACCCCTTGTCACCTTTCCCCTCCCCCTGTGTCATCTCACCTCAGCAAAAACTCCACCTCCTCTCCCAGCCTTTTATAAACAAAAAGATTGATACAGTTAAATGGGCTCCTACTTTGACCGCCTCCCTCTCAGTAGGCTGGACAGGTTCTCTCCTCTCAGCCTAGACCTGCAGGCAGAGCGCTGGCAGCTTGGATCTAGGTAGTGTCTATTAAGAATAAAAGATCTCCTTTACTTTCAACTTTAAAATATTGGACAATATCACCATATTTTAAGTGAAACAAACAGACTTGAAGACAAAAGAAAAAATAGGAGTCTAATTTCCCTAATACCAAATGTATAGTATTCAAATGATATGGGACTGACACAAATAGAAAATAAGCCAATAGAAAAGAAAATGGGTTTCAAAGTTGTAGCTATGCATACATAAAAATGTAGATTATGATTGATATATAGCAAATAACTAGGAGAACAGAGGACACTGCAGTTATCAGGGTTAGAGGGGAAACAAGAATCTTTATCCTACCTCATGGAAAAGGCAAAACAAATTGAAATTGATTAAAGATCTAAATGCAAAATAAAAATTAAAAAGAAAAATTTTAAAGAAAATGTGAAAAAAAAAGAATACGCATTTTATTCCAAAGTAAGTCTGACTTCATAAACAATACCAAAAAGTACAAACAATTTGCTTTATTGAAAAAATATTTTTCAACCCTGAATATTATCTATGTAAAAATTATTTATCAAAAACTTATGTAAAAACACATTATTGTAGTGGTCTGTGAGTATTTCATAAATTTCATAAATCATTTAATTTAAAAATTGTAAGATTTTCATATGCAATCTTTTTTTTAAAGACTTATTTATTATTATACATAAGTAGCTGTGTTCAGACTTGCCAGAAGAGGGCATCAGATCTCATTACAGGTGGTTGTGAGCCACCATGTGGTTGCTGGGATTTGAACTCAGGACCTTCGGAAGAGCAGTCTGTGCTCTTACCCACTGTGCCATCTCACCAGTCCCTGCAATCTTTTTTAATACACCACATTGGGATGGATCTATCAGAAACCCATTGACAATTCCTCTGAAATGAATGAAATTTTAGAGTAAAACAAGGTAATAATTCTTTGATGTCTCCTAACCTTAGAAACTTTTCTCTCTTTTTTTTTTTTCTGTGAAGTGAATGTGTAAACAAGCATTACTTTCAAAGGGTATCAGTATACCTTTGTGGAAACTTTTTGGTCTCACAGGAATCTCTTCTATTAGATCAAGAATTAGCTCAAGGCAAGGCCAGAGGATGGGCAAAGCGTGTGAACCTGGTGTCTCCAATAGCAATTTCTGACCAAAGCTAGTCAACTTGCAAACTGGGTCTCTACAATAGCAGTATCTGCCTAAAGATGGGAGAAGGTACAAATTTAGGTGTCTAGAACATCAGTGCCTATCTGAAGCTGGGAAGAAGGTACAAATTTGGGTGTCTAGAACAACGGTATATGTCTGAGGCTAACGAGAAGGTGCAGTCCCCAACATGTGCTAAAGCAGTGACTGCCCCTGAGGAGACAGTGCAATCCCGAGTATCTAAACCAACAGTCCCTGCCTTTGTCTCCATCCTGGAACTCTTTTATCTGTCATCAGACATGCCTTTATTAGCCTCAAACAGATTTCATGTGACCACTTCTAACCTTCTGGCTCTTACTGCCAGCCACCCCTAACCAGTTACAGAGCCTTCGTGGAACTCCTCTCCTATACCATCTCACTTGCTAAAAATATTCTTAATAAGAGCAAATACATAGAAAAAATAGTATCTATAGGAACAGAACGCATTCACTGTGGGCGTTAATCTCTAGAATCCCTTCTGTGGCCTTTAAAGAGGCATTCTTCCAAGTCTCCCCGGGCCCTATTTACAAACAATATTGTTAAATATTGAATTTCTAACACCTAACCAAACAACTAAAGATAGCTTCTTAACTACTAAAATCAAGAGAAAATATTCAACCTGGAATTGAATCTCACACAGTCGTATGCATTGTGCTTTCAATGTTGTTCCTTTCTTCTTCCAAACCTACTATTTCAATCTGTATTTGGTACAAGGCTTTGTCTGCTATGAAACACATAGCTCTTCTCTTCCCCAGATGCTTCTGTATGTGCTACAGTCTCTACTCCCTCAGCATCTCTAAACTGTCTTATGTCCCTGACATTGTTGTGGCTAAAAAAAATTTACCATGAATATCACAAACAAAAATGCTTTAACATACAGTGCATTTTTATCAAAACAGAGCAGAAGATTCAACTGTACTGGATAGCTTTGTGTCAACTTGACACAGCTGGAGTTATCACAGAGAAAGGAGCTTCAGTTGGGGAAATGCCTCCATGAGATCCAGCTGTAAGGCATTTTCTCAATTAGTGATCAAGGGGGGAGGGCCCCTTGTGGGTGGTGCCATCTCTGGGCTGGCAGTCTTGGGTTCTATAAGAGAGTGGACTGAGCAAGCCAGTGGAAGCAAGCCAGTAAAGAACATCCCTCCATGGCTTCTGCATCAGCTCCTGCTTTCTGACCTGCTTGAGTTCCAGTCCTGACTTCCTTTGGTGATAAACAGCAATGTGGAAAATGTAAGCGGAATAAACCCTTTCCTCCCCAACGGCTTCTTGGTCATGTTTGTGCAGGAATAGAAACCCTGACTAAGACATCAACTAAGAGTCAGGGCACCAAGTCTAGCGTACCTATCTCCCCTGACCCAACAGGCTATTGTGGGTGATAAGAATCAGTCATAATCATGGAATTACACCTCACGAGAGTGGATAATGTTCACGTAAATAGAAGGTAATATAAAAATGGCTCCTTACCAGGACTAAAGGTCAAACAAAGAACAAAAAATTATGTTTTTTATAAATATAAAGAAACTCATATTGCAGTCTCCACTGCAGTCATGAGTAGATAGGTTGGAAGAGAAACCCATTAAGATGAACATCAATGGTCTGGAAGAGAGGAGAAACCCACTAAGGTGAATATCAATGGTCCGGATGAGAGTGTAAAGACAGATTTTGAAGCATGGCACAAAAATACAAAGTGAATGAAGTTTAAAATAAAAAAGAAATGAATGATGGATCCTAAAAACATGTATTCTTTTTAAAATTTCTTATGAAGTATGTTGGGTTTTCTTTATTTTGCACATTCAAGTATGAAAATGACATGACACAGAACAGCTTTCAAGTCATTATTTCATGGACCATTTTTATGGTATGCTTTCATTGACATTCATGGCATATAATTTTAACTTTACAATTTATTCAATGGTAATTTGAGAATTTTTTATTTCACAGATAGATAACTTTTAGTAATAATTGACCATGGTGAGTTATTCATTTAAATTCCACTACCTTATAAAATATAGCTTTTAAAATAATAACTTTGAAATTTCTAAAGAAGTACAAAATCTAAACATTCATAATTACATTTTCAAATGTTTTTGTGTCCTAAAGGTTGTAAGAAGTTTTCTATATATCTTCTCATTCCAATTTATAAATTATTTTACATTTTAAAATATAAAATTTCTTTACATCTTTATTTTTCATTTTATCAGTATGTTATATCTGTTCACATAAACTTCTATATAGAAACGTTTAATAAATATAATCAAATACAACTCAGCAGTATGCCAAAGAATTAATGTACTATGGCCAAAAATAGTTATTTCCAGAAACCACATTATTTTAATAATACAACTACAAACATGCTAAGGAATTTCATCAATATACTCTATTATACCTACAAACTGATTAAAAAATATTCAATAATTAATTCTGATAATTCACTTGAAACTCATACCATCTTGATAAGAGTTTCTCATAGTTAATGTAAACAGAATCAAGACTATTAAAATTTGCACCCTCCCCCAGCCTTGAGCAGGTTGGCTCAGACCTGCTCTGCCTCAGCCAGCTAGCCCACCTAGGGTGGAGTCTTCCAACCTAGATAAGGTCTATTGTTCTGCCATATCTGCTGGTTTTCTCCAAAATGACACTACCTGCTCAGAGGTTGAACCTGTCTTCCTGCGACGATCCTGACAAAGCAACAAGAGCCTAGCATGGTGGGAGATGGGCTTTCCCCTCTTTAAGTTCAGACTCAAAATGTAAACTTTGGGCTTTGATCAGTATTTGTCTTGGTCTCGTTCTTCTCTCATCGTCTGTTTCTCCCATACAGCCCCAGCCTTCCTCTCGGGAACCCAGTTCGTGTAGTGCTGGCGGCTACAGGTGGCGCCTGGAACGAGGGACCTGAACATGGAAGGGCCACCAACTGAGGGAAACACTGTCTTGTTGGAGCTCCACAGAAAACGTAAGAAGATGGTATCTCACATGGTAAGCAACATATAGTATTCATGCTAGCACTGGCCTTAAACTTCATCTTTTTGAAATTGTTGCTGTAGGTGCGAAAGGATACGGGCTAAGTTGGGATAGTGTTGGCCTGGCACTGATTCCACTTAGGAGTTGACAATGGAAAATGGGATCAGAAAAATTCTAAACAGGCATTTGTCTGCAGCCTTCAAGAGCTGCTTCAGGTGAGAGGAGTAGGGTTTGAAGAACAATTGTTAGAAGACTTTTCAGATCAGGTATATTTTTGCTGCCTTAGGTTCCAAGGAGAAAGAACTTTAGATAAGAGAACCTGGAAGAAAATTGGAGAAGCTCTGAGTAACACCCAGGCAGAGAATTTCATCCTCTGCCTCTGGGCGCTCATAAAAGATGCTATTGATGAAGAGACCCCCTCAGGCATCAGATAGTGCCCTGGGAGAGCTTGAAGAATCTAAAGAATGCTTCCCAGAGAGGGTTTTCTCAGAAAAGGGCCCTCTCAACCCTAAATTAGAAAGGTATTGAGATCCTAATAATGAGATAACTTTAGACTAGGAAGCTCATTTAGAAAAAAGAGCCACCAAATATTATGATGAGGATTGGCCTCCTTACAAACCTTCTGCTCCACCTATGGCCTCTACTCAGGAGATGCTACTCAAATGGACATGCAACTAAGTAAATTCGAGATTGAAATTAAGTTGCAGAAACTGACTAATGAGCTACAGAAGCTTAAAAAAAAGTGTCAAATACAGGGAAGAACAGCAATTCTGAGACATACCAATCACCACTAGAAAGACCTGTGAGTTAGGTTCAAGGGAAAGGACAGGATACATCTGACTTGCTAGCTTTCCCTATATTTGAGATAATTGACCAGCAGAACAATAGAGTCAGACAATATCCGACTTTGGAGTTCAAGGTGATAAAGGAGTGATAAAACAGCTGTGGCACAGTATGATCCTACAGCTCCTTTCACACAAGCATTAGTGGATACTGGGATAGAGTCAAATTTAAACCCCCAAGATTGGAAGACTCTGTGTAAGGCTACCTTCTCAGAAGGAAATTGGTGTGAAGCCAGTAAGAGAACTGCCACTTTGAATGCTCAGACAGGTAACCCAGATGAGGATACTGACATGCTTTTAGGAGAAAGTCAAGATGAAGGCAATGCTAATCAGATTGGGTTTCCTGTTGGAGTGTTTACAGGTTGCAATGGCTGCTCACCATGCTTGGAATCAGTTACTGACTAAAGGGGATCTCAGTGAAAGTTTAGTCAGTACTCAGCAGGCACCTGGTGAACTTTTCCAGGATTTTGTGAATAGGCTACTAAAAGCAGCTAGTAGAATTCTTGGAGATTCTCAAATGGGAAATCCTTTTGTTACACAATTGGCTTATGAGAATGCTAATGAAACACATTAGGCCGGTATATTCATCTTTATGCAGAGATTGGGCCTTCGTATAATCAGGGCTTAGCCATGGACGCCGCTTTGTAAGGAACCACTGTGGAAGCAATGCTTGCACAGAAACAAGGGAATAAAACATGTTTTAAGTGTGGAGGTTTGGGTCATTTTAAAAATGATTGTCCTAGGAATAGAGGTGCCAAGAGCAGGCAATCACACTACACCCCAGTAGTTTGTCCACGATTTAGGAAGGGTAACTACTGGTCCAGGGAATGTAAATCTAAGACTCAGGGCCATCCCATGTCAGGAAATGAGCAGAGGAGCCAGCCTCAGGCCCTGAAACACCTACAGGAAGCATCTTATGGGGCCATGAAGCTGCTGCCCAGCCAAGGAAATCCATTTTTTAACTTATCAGGGCAACCCCAGGAAGAGCCAGATTGGACCTCTGTTCCACCACCCATGTGGTATTAACCCCAGAAATGGGAGTTCAAACTCTGCCTACAAGAGTTTTTGGACCTCTACCTGCAGAGACTTGGGGATTTCTTTTAGGACAAAGCAGTTCTATTGTAAAAGGTCTGCAGATTTATCCAGGTTTATAGATAATGATTATGAGGGAGAAATTAAAATTATGCTGCTTCTCCTCATGGTATTATAATGTTCCTGCTAAGCAAAGAATTGCTCAATTTATCTACTACCATCCAGATTTGTTAAGAATGAGACAGGACAAAGTGGCTTTAGTTTCTCTGACGTGTACTGGGTACAATCTATTACTAGTAAGAGACCTAAACTTAAACTAATAATTGAAGGGAAAAAGTTTGAAAGATACTGGAGCTGATGTAACAATTATTAGAGGACAAGATTGGCCTTCAACTTGGCCTTTGATATGCTGACTCACCTCCAAGGAATTGGTTATGCCAATAACCTAAAATAAAGCTCTAAACTGCTAACCTGGAGAGATGAGGAGGGCAATTCAGGACAAATTCAGCCTTATGTTATATCAAATTTGCCTATTACCCTTTGAAGAAGAGATCTCTTGTCACAGATGGGCCTTATAATGTGTGGTCCTAATGAGGCATTGACTGAGCAGATGCTAGGACAAGGATTTTTGCCTGGTCAGGGGCTAGGAAAGGATGGACAAGGAATTAAAACTTTTGAAGGTCCTAAACCTCACTCTAACACAAGAGGCTTGGGGGTATTTTCCATAATGGCCACTATCTTGCCTGCATTCCATGCTGATAAACTTCAATAGCTTAATAATATTCCGGTGTGGGTTGATCAGAGTTCTAAAGAAAAGATAGAAGCCATCTCTTCATGAGTGCAGGAGCAATTAGAGGCAGGGCATTTAATAGAATCTCAGTCTCCTTGGAATACTCCAATATTTGTTATCAAGAAAAAATCCAGTAAATGGAGATTGTTACAAGATCTAAGAAAAATTAATGAAGCCATGTTACCTATGGGAGCTTTACAACCTGGCCTTCCATCTCCAGTAGCCATTCCTAGAGGATATTATAAAATTGTGGTAGATTTGAAAGATTGTTTCTTTACTATTTCTTTGCACCCTGAGGATTGTGAAAGATTTGCTTTCAGTGTTCCTTCTATTAATTTTAAGAAACCTATGAAAAGATAGCAATGGACAGTTCTTCCTCAGGGCATTGCTAATAGTCCTACCTTATATCAAAAGTTTGTGGCACAAGCCATTCTGCCTGTAAGACAGCAATGGCCAATGATTTACATTGTTCATTACACAGATGATATATTAGTAGCAGGAAAAGATCCTCAGGACTTGCTTTTATGTTATAGACATTTACAACAAGCCTTAAATGATAAAGGACTACAAATAGCTCCAGAAAAGGTACAGACTCAGGATCCTTATATTATTTGGGCTTTAGATTTACAGATCAAGACATTTTTCCCCAGAAGATAGTTATTCGCAATGATAGATTAAAAACCTTAAATGAGCCATCTTGGGCTCTATCTCGGCAGAGGGTCCCAAGGTCTCCAGAGGACTCTCCACACTGCAGGTACTCTAGCACATCAGGGATCTTGAGATCACTGGTGAGTGGAACTCAACACCTGCTCCAAAAAACCCAGAGGGTCTTGTGCTAGCAGCAACAGAATCAAAGGACAAAGGCAGGCACTAGCACACCCAGAATCTTAGGATCACTGAGACCAGTCTAAACAGGAGAGCACATGGGCAGCAGAAGCAACAGAGCTTCTTAGACAGGATCCCTTCAGGCCTTCATCCTGAGCCAGGAGACAGAGTTGAGACCCAAAGCCCTGGGAATCTTCCCTGCCAGAGGAGAGTTGGCCTCCAGGGATGGCTCTGACCCCAGAACTCAGGAGGTAGATCTGAGCTTCAGACTTCTGTGCACCGTCCCTGCAAGAGGAGAGCTTGCCTGCAGAGAGTGCTCTGACCACTGGGACTCAGGAGAGAGTTTGTTTCCAAGGAATGCTGACAGAGACTAAAGAATCACAGGAGGAACAAGCTCCAGCCAGAGACAGCTAGAACATCTAATACCAGAAATTACCAGATGGTAAAAGGTAAATGAAGAAATCTTACTAACAGAAACCAAGACCACTCAGCATCAGCAGAACCCAGTACGCCCACCACAGTGAGTCCTGGATACCACAACACACCCGAAAAGTACGATTCAGATTTAAAATCATATCTCATAATGCTGGTAGAGGATTTTAAGAAGGGCATTAATAACTCACTTAAAGAAATACAGGAGAACACTGCTAAACAGGTAGAAGTCCTTAAAGAGGAAGCACAAAAATTCCTCAAAGAATTCCAAGAAAACACTGCTAAACAGGTAGAAGATTTTAAAGAGGAAACACAAAATCCCTTAAAGAATTATAGGAAAACACAACAAAACAGGTGATGGA
>NC_034600.1:21835759-21840703 GCF_900095145.1 Mus pahari
ATATTAAATTGGGAATCACTTTAAGAGATTTATAACTTGCATTTATTGCAATACTGTCCCAAATAAACTCATTTGAAATTAAAATACATCCGAGTTTTATAATAAAAAAAAAAAAACAATGAATTCATGAAATTCTTAGGCAAATGGATGTATCTGTGGGACTTCATCCTGAGTGAGGTAGCCCAGTCACAAAAGAAGTCACTTGATATGCACTCACTGATAAGCGGATATTACCCAGATTCTTAGAATACCCAAGATACAATTTTGCAAAACACAAGAAAATCAAGAAGAAGGAAGTCCAATGTGTGGATTCTTCCTTTCTCTTTAGAATAGGGAACAAAATATCCATGGAAGGAGTTACAGAGACAAATTTTGGAGCTAAGGTGAAAGGATGTACCATCCAGAGACTACCCCACCTGGGGATCCATCCCATAATCAGCCACCAAACCTAAACACTATTGTATATGCCAGGAAGATTTTGCTGACAGGACCCTGACATAGCTCTCTCTTGTGAGTCTATGCCAATGCCTGGCAAATACAGAAGTCATCTATTGGATGGAACAGAGGGCCCCTAATGAAGGAGCTAGAGTAAGTACCCAAGGAGCTAAAGGGGTCTGCAAACCTATAGGAGGAACAACAATATAAACTAACCAGTAACCCCCAGAGCTGTGTCTCTAGTAGCATATGTAGCAGAGGACAGCCTAGTCGGCCATCAATGGGAGGAGTGGCCCTTGGTATTGCGAAGATCATATGCCCCAGTACAGGAGAATGCCGGGGCCAGGAAGTGGGAGTGGGTGGGTTGGGGAGAAGGGCAGGGGGAGGGCATAGGGGGCTTTGGGGATAGCATTTGAAATATAAATACAGAAAATATCTAATAAAAAATGCCTTAAAAATAAAGATTAAAAAAATAAAGATAAGAACCAAAATTAAAAAAAAAAAACTTTAAATGATTTTTATTATCTGTCAGGTGATATCAACTGGCTTTGCCCCTACTTAAAGCATAGGACAGGAGAATTGAAACCTTTATTTGATATTCTTAAAGGGAGTCCTCATCCTACCTCCCCAGATTTTTAACCTCAGAAGGATTGCTGGCCTTACAACAAGTAGAAAGAGCTATTGAAGAACAATTTGTTACTTATATAGATTACTCTTTGCCTTTACATCTGTTGATTTTTAATATGACTCATATGCCTACAGGATTGTTGTGGCAAAGGGCTCCTTTAATGTAGATATATTCAAGGATATCTCCTAAATGTAATATCCTGCCATATTATGAAGTGGTAGCCCAGATGATTATACCTGGTAGGAAGCAGGTGCTAACTTATTTTGGCAAAGAGCCAGATATCATTGTTCAGCCTTATACTGCAGATCAAGATACTTGGCTGATGCAGCACAGTACAGATCGGTTGCTTGCTCAAATAAGATTTAAAGGAAATATAGATAATCATTATCCTCAAGATAGTTTGATAAAAATTTTAAATGTACATAAGGTGATATTTCCTAATCTGACATCTTTACAGCCTTTGTGTAATGCTCTTTTAATTTTTACTGATGGCTCCTCTAAAGTACAAGCTGTATATCTTATGAATAATCAACAGGTAGTCATAGAGACTCCTGGCCCCTCAGCTCAGTTAGCAGAACTGACAACAGTACTGAATGTTTTTCAGTCTGTGGATGACACTTTAATATTTTTACTGATAGTTTATATGTTGCACAGTCAATTCCTTTGCTGAAAACTTGTGGTACATTTAATTTTAATATGCCAGCATGATCTCTGTTTTCACAATTTCACATCATTCTTGCTCGGAAAAACTCTGTTTTATATTGGTCATACATGAGTTCTTTCTGGTCTTCCTGACCTTTAGCTGCAGGCAATGATTGCACTGATAGAGCTCTAATAGGAGAGGCCTCAGTTTCAGATCCTGTTGCATTGGCTAGACGTGATTATGCTAAATTTCATCTTTCTAGTCATACCTTAAAGCTCCGACATAGGATCACTAAGAAGCAGGAAAGAATGACTGCAAAACAATACCCTAAATGTATTATCTTATCTCCAGTTCCACATTTAAGGGTTAATCCATGAGGCCTTATGCCCAATCATATTTGGCAAATGAATGTAATTCATTATGCAGAATTTGGTAAATTGAAATATATGCATGTTTGTATTGTTCAGAATTCCCTTTTGCTTCTCTACATATGGTAGGAGCCTCTAGAAATGTAATTGATTATTGTTTACAAGCCTTTAATGCTATGGGATTACCTAAAGTAATTAAGACAGATAATAGGCCAGCCCATACTGGCAACAATTTTATTTCATTTTGTAAGGAATTTGGTATTGAACATAAAACTGGAATTCCTTATAACCCAATGGGGTAAGGAAATGTTGAACATGCTCATCACACTCTGAAAAATTGGCTTTTAAAAAAACAAAAAGGGGGGTTATACACCCCAACGTCACCAAAAGCACATCTTGCTTTTGTCTTATTTGTTTTAATTTTTTTTTTTTTTTTGTAAACTGATGTTAAAGGTCAGTCTGCAGCAGATCACCACTGGTATCCAGTTACTTCTAGTTCATATGCCATGGTAACTAATACATGGAATGGTCCAGACCCTTTTTTAATATGGGGAAGAAGCTCTGTTTGTGGTTTTTCACAAAAAGAAGATGGAGCGTGATGGCTGCCTAAAAGATTGGTTTGTCAAGTAGACACAGACCATGAGTCTTCTAGTAAATATGATTCCAATCTTGATGATAGCTAAAATCTTCATTAGCCAGCAAAGTTAACTTGGAGCATAGCCTCCACTATTTCCTGAGAAGTAACAGCTTTTCTGTTGATTCTCAAAGCTACCTCCCTGACACTGGGCAGCCAGAGCTTGGGCTTGATTGTTGCTAGTTTGCAGCTGAATAGGGTGCCAGGGACTTCCCCACAGACAAACTTAATTCTACTGCTTTCAACTTTCAGCTTTGTATTTCAAGCAGGTCAGTTACCTCCATACAGGCTTGCCTTCAGCAAAGCAGATGGCAGTAATTCATTGATATGAAGAGATTCATTAAGTGCATATTGTGGCTTGGTCTGAATGGAAAAATTGTGTGCAATGAGGGCTGGCAGCCAAGGACGGGCCACTGGACTCTGGCTCTTTTCAACCTAAGACAGAGGCATGTGCCAAGAGGCCATGGTTTGTTCACAGTAACACCATAGAGCCGTGTTTGTACAAAAAATTACAAACAAGTTGCCCATATTCTCCAGGATGGGTCAGAAACAGTCCAATCTGATTTAGTCCTAAGACAGGCATGACTGCCAGCCACCTTAATTCCCAGGCAGGACCGTGGAGTATAAGTAAATCTTATGTTCAAGTCCAGCAAATTTTTAATAAATAAAAAGGGAGAAATTGTACCCTCCCCCAGCCTTGAGCAGGCTAGCTCAGACCTGCTCTGCCTCAGCCCACCAGCTGATCTAGGGTGGAGTCTTCTGACCTAGAGAAGGTCTATTGTTCTGCCACATCTGTGGTTTTTTTTCCAAGGTGCCACTGCCTGCTGAGAAGCTGAACCTGTCTTCCTGAGGTGATCTTGACAAAGCAACAGTCTGGTGACAAAGCAAGGAGAGCGGGGGGGGGGGGGGATGAGCTTTCCCCTTTTTAAGTTCAGACTCAAAAACTAAACTTTGGGCCTTAATCAGTATTTGTCTTGGTCTCCTTCTCTCGTCGTCGTTGTCTCTCCCATACAGCCCCAGCCTTCCTCTCAGGAACACAGTTTGTGTAGCTGCTGGCAGCTACAAAATTTGTTTTTATATTGCTGGTGGTTATTTGCCAAAACAATTTAAGAGCAGTCGCCACCATCATCTCTCAGCATCATTTCAGAAATCCCAATAATTATAAAAAATCAATACCTGGTGTTAAGATTAGCAAAGGTGGGACTAAACTGTCTATAGTGTTGACATAACTGAATGACTAGAAAAACTTAGATATCCATGGGGAAATACAGTAGCATTAATTAGAAAAAGTAAGGGTTGGGGTTGCCATCCCATAGTCACTTCTCTGACCCATAATTGTTCCTGTCTGAAAGAGTTACAGGGATGGAAATGGAGAGGAGTCTGAGGAAAAGAAGGTCCAGAAACAGGCCCAAAGAGTGATCCAGCTCAAGAGGAAGTCCCAAGAGCTGACACTATTACTGAGGCTATGGAGCACTCACAAAAAGGGACTTAGCATGACACCCCTCTGAAAGACCGAATACCCAGCTGAAAGAGTCAGATGCAGATATTTGCACCCAACTAATGGACAGGAGCTGCTGACCCCTATTGTTGAATTAGGCTGAAAGAAGCTGAGAAGAAGGGCAATCCTGTAGGAGGACCAGCAGTCTCAATTAATCTGGACCCCCGAGATCTCTCAAACACTGGACCACCAAACAGGCAGCATATACCAGCTGATATGAAGTCCCCAACACACATACAGTAGAGGACTTCCAAGTTTGTGTTCATTCAGAGATGATACACCTAACCCTCAAGAGACTGGAGACTGCAGGAAGTTTAGAGGTCAGGTGGGGTGGGGGTGGGGGCATCCATATGGAGAAGGGGTGGGTTGGGGAGGAGTTGTGGGATGTGGAGCAGTCAGAGGGTAGATGGAGAGGGGTGCAGGGAATGGAATATGGAGTGTAAAAAATAAATTAATTTTAAAAAAGAAAGAAAAGAAAAGATGTTAGTTGTAGATGCAGGATAATAAGAGGAAATTGATGCTCTCTGTTTCAGCTATTATCACGTAAAATAGGATATTATTCAAACAAAAACAAACACTAAAGTGCTTAGATAAATTAAAAGTACAAGACCTACTCAAAGAAAATTTTGAGTGTGTATTTAAGGATAAGAAATTTAAACACCGGTCCTGCGCCTCTCCTGCCCAGGAGGGGTGTTCGCCTGGCGGCTGTCCGCAGGCTGATCCAGTACCCAACACCTT
>NC_034600.1:21840714-21846684 GCF_900095145.1 Mus pahari
TTTGAATTTTTTTTATCTTAATATGTAGGAGGAAAAATGATTTTTAACAAAACTCAATTACTCAATAGTCTTAAAGCTAAATGAATTAAGTGGAAAATTGTTTTATAAACAACTAGAATATTTAAGCATGACTTGTGTTGATATTTGCTTTTGGTTTTCAAATAAAACAAAATAATTTTAAATTAAAAAAAAAAAAAAAAGAAATTTAAACACCTGCAAAGAAGCTTCATATTTATATCCATTAATAAGAAGATAGCATTTTATGAAGAGTAACTTTCTCAAAATTAATAAATGATATTATTACATACTATTATATAATATTATATATATTATTATATACTATTCATATTGTAATTTCTATGGAAGTCATTTGGTTCTACATGTTGATGAGGGAGAAGAGTCGGGGCTAGTTGGATAAGATCATTTTTGAAGTTTTCAAAGAAAGTAAAGTATATGATTACCTCATCAGTTTAAATTGCTTTGAAAATTAGCAGTGTTGATTGGCAACAGTCAATTTCAAATATGAAAGTTTCATAACTCATAAAAGTGTCAAATTTGGGGGCAGGATGTGGGGAGGAAATGCTATAAAGGAAGACACAATCCAGATCCTGACCTCCCCAACTCTTGACAGTCCCAACTCTTCACAGTTGATGGATTCTGGCACAGTGGGAGTGGAGAGGACTCGTTTTTCTTTAAGGGGCAGGCCACTAGGAGTTTAACCAGTTCCAGTGAGTATATGGGCAACACAAACTGGACTGGCTGTATTTTTTTTTTTTTGGTTTCTTTCCTTTTCATTTTTTCTTTGTCTGTCTGTGTGTGTGTGTGTGTGTGTGTGTGTGTGTGTGTGTGTGTGTGTGTGTGTGTGTGAATGTAGAAGTTCACAGGGTAAGGGTGGATACTGGAGGACTAGGAAGTGAATGTGATCAGGGTGCATTATGTGAAATTCCCCAGTAGTCAATAATAATGTATGTTGGAGGAAAAAATGATGGCACGATGCCTTCCCCACAAACATAGTTTCACACATGATTACTTCTGTGAGTTTCTTCCAACCTTCAGCTCCACTGCCCTTGTCTAACACACCCTCCTCTCTAGCCTGTTTCCCACTTGCCCTGCAGCCTTTGCTGCAGCCTCGCCTATGGCCATGCTCACAACAAAGTGATGTTTCAAATGTCCTCAGTGGTCCCCACAGTGTGTACATCACAATCTGAGCTTCACAGGTCTCTGAAGTTCTACCAAGTTGGCTTCTAGCTGTATCCCCACAGTGTGTACATCATAACCTGAACTTCCCATCTCGGTGAAGTCCTACCAACTACCAGCTGTATCACCAACCTTGGCTGATGTTACTCGTGCCCCATTATGTTATGTTGTGTCCTAGTAACAGCATCCCCTCAGTTCCAGAAAAACTACAGCACTGTTCAGACAAGAGAAACTTCTTAATTTTTGGCCACCTTGATTGACTCAAGGCTGCTTTTCTCGGCAGTCAAGACATCCCCTGACCACCTTCCACAGCACCCTGTTTTAATTAGATGCAGAACACCAACTATAGTTGGCTATTTCTTTGGTTTATTTGTTTGCACAATGTTTATTTCCACATGAGACTGTAATCTCTGAGAAAAAAAGAAGTTTGTCTGTCTGGTCCTTCAGCATTAGGCACAGAGCCTGACATAAGGCAGGCACTCAATAAATATTTATAAAGCTAAAGAAATAGTACTTGAACACAAATTTATTTCTGAGAGTGTTTCCCAAGAATAATGTTGAACCACCAGACACAGGTTTACTTTGAAACGTCACTGAAGAAAATAAAACAAAGATGAAAAGTGGGCTTTACAGCCCAATTTCACTAATTTAAGAATCAAGATGGCAAAGTCATTGGTATGTATATGGGAAGTAAAATTCAGCAAATACAAACTGAGTTCTTCATCTCTAAAATGTCAAAAAACTGAGCAGCAGCATCTAACATCAACTTTGTAGGAGGCCTTGACAGATATGCCTAGCGTTCCACACTGATTTATATAAATTAGCTGCCAGTGGTTCAAAAGAAGAAATTAATTTTTCCATATACACCCCTAAAATGAGTTACTACATTCCAAACTCAGCCACAGCAAGATGATCAGTTACCCACAAAGCTTGGTGTCAATGAAGAGTCATTTAAAAATCAACATATGTCTCTTAAATCAAGGGGAAAGCAATGTCATGAACTTCTAAATGCATCCTCTAGAATGTTCTCTTCCATGGAGAAGGTCTTGAGTTGAGTTTCCTTGTCTTCTTTCTAACTTGTTGGTGTCAGGAAATGAGTAGTCATTTCTATTTTATACAGAATTTCTCCAATCCTGGACATTTTCTTGAGCTTTCTGGAGACTGCCCAGTTCAGCCCATCCATGGGTAAGGCTGTTCTCTGCTCTTGCTTTCCCATACCAGAAACACATCTATTTATGATCCAGATTACAACTGGTAGGCAAAGTGATACCAACCATATGTTCAAGGGCAAGCAGATCCAGAGACCAAACTGGCTGTGCAGGTCTTTATTATGGACTGTATTATATCTTCTCATACATACCTCCATATCCATAGTTTGAATGCCTAGTTTCAGTTCAGTTGTACATGGGAACAGAACCCTTTGAGGAAGGTAACTAAGGTTAGATGAGGTATTATGGGGCTGGGAGAGAAAAGGGATGGGCCCTTTTCTAATGGGGCTTCTGTCTCTATAAGAAGCAGAAAACATCACAGAGAATGGTTTCTCCTCCTCCTCCTTTTCCCTGCCTTGCCTCCCTCCCCATCTCTCTCTTTTTGTGAACCTGTATGTTCACAAAACAACTTGACAACACCTGGATCTTACTCTTCACCTCCAAAGCTATATATGAATAAACATCTGTTTAAGCCACCCATGTTGTGGTATTTTGTTATGACATCCCTCCTCAACTACTCTTTCCCTGAGACTCCTGTATCTGTCTGTGCTGACACCTCCCCATATCCCTCTCCTAAAATTGCCTTACCTTACCTCATACTTGTTGTTTGAATAGGATAACCAGTACCAGAAGCTATATGACAAATGCAAGTCATAAATGAATTAAATGAGGACCCTATTCAATCCAGTCATAAAAAGAAAGAGAACAGAATGTAGTCATGTTGTTGAGACAGGACCTCAGTATGTAGCCCAGACTGGCCACAAATGCTTGCTTTTCCTGTATTCATCTACCAAGTAGCTGGAATTACAAGAATGTAGCAGTGCCTGCAAATCCAAAATATACTTTATAAACCAAAGCTGCTTTCTTTGAATATCATTCTTGAGAGTAAGGCTGCCATTTATATAATATATAATTCAAATAATAATAGCCCAGTAACTATCAAGTGCCTTTTTCACACTAAAATCAAAATGTCTACTTAGCTGCTATCAATCTACCATGAAGCATTCACCGTTCTGCAGCTATCAATGACAACTGCCCAAGGACTTATAATAGTATAAAACGTGGATTTGAGAAGTAGGGAAACTAAAATGTTGCTACTTTAGTAAGCAAAACCTGTAGACACAAAGAAGCAGGGGAAGAATGGGGGAGAGGAACTGTAGAAAAAAAGTGAGAGCGCAGAAGTGAAGAACCATAATTTGAAAATAAAGGTCATGTTCTTCCCATAAATTTTGCTTAGATTTTTTTTCCTTGGGAACAATGTAAAGCACAGTAAGAATAGAGAGTTTGCTCAAATTGGATATCACGTTCATCATCATGTGACTCAAAGAATTATTAAGGTGAAAGAAATATTTACTTTGAATCAATGTCAGGAAAAGAAGCTATGAGAGCTTCTGATGCTTTGGTACCTCAAGGACCAAGACATTTGAGACAGAAGTGGAAGTTTCTGATAGTATCATGTGATGCAAACTCACTCACATGGTGTTTTGCTGAGGTAAGACCTATGTGAGGATGTGATGTTTGGAAAGACTATAAATAGGACTCAAGGGGCAGTGATGGCAGGCTTGCAATGCTTCTTTGGTCTCCAATCTTCACTGCTCTTCTTTGCTTCGTTGAGAGAGGCACATCAGAGACTGTATCCTGGCATCCTCAAGTCTCAACTGATCCCGGTCACTCCCATTGACTGACACTGATTCGGTAGAGGCCTGGCAGTTTCTGCTGGATTATGCCACCATTGCTGATTCTTGTGTGGTATCCTGACACTACTGAGCTGGACCGCTGGTATTCTGACAAGCAGAGATTGGACTTGCCCCCAAGGAACTACTTCTAAATGGGTCTACATCCCCTTGTCCTATTTACCATCTTTTTTCTCACCTACCTTTGGATAGAGGGCTAGAAGGGTAGGTTTTGAAATATCCAAGCCTACACCAAAGAGAAAACTATTTACTTAAAGACTAATGGACAAATGGTAAGAAAAATGGATAAAAGTATCTATAGACAAGCCTAAAAACCTGACTTTGATATCCAGGACACACATGGTGGAAGGAGAGAACCAATTTCTGCAAGTTGTCCTCTGACCCTATGTATACACATACAAACAGAACAAATAAATATAAGAAAAAAATTAAAGGACCAATGGAGGATATACTTAACAGTGAGGTTACATGCTAAGATTCACATTGATAAGCAATTTCATTACTGTGAAACCACTGGAGACTGTATCTACACAAATCTGTATGATAGAGTTTACTACATAACCTGTTATACAGGATGACCTGGGCTACAAAACTGAACAACATGTTACTATATGAAACACTGTAGTCAACTGCAGCACAATGATATTCACATTTCTAAACACATTTAAATATAAGAAAAATGCAGTAAAAACATGAGATAAGTGTATTTGACTCTTTCAGCTGCTTGTTGGGTCCCTCAGAGGGCAGTCACAATAGATCCATTTTTGTGAGCATTCCATACCTTCAGTAGTAGTGTCAGGCTCTAGGCCCTCCCCTTGAGCTGGGTCCCTCTTTGGGCCTGTCTCTGGACCTTCTTCTCCCCAGGCTCCTCTTCATTTCCATCCCTGTAATTCTTTCATACAGAAACAATTATGGGTCAAATATGTGACTGTGGGATGGCAACCCCACAAATGTCCTGTCTCCCCCCTGGAGGTGGGCTCCACCAGTTCCCTCTCCCCACTGTCAGGCACTTCATCAAAGGTCCCTCCCTATGAGTCCTGGGAGTCTCTTACCTTCCACATCTCTGGTGCATTCTGGGGGTCCCACCAACCTCCTATTTCCTGAGGTTGCCTGTTTACATTCCAACTAATGGACAGAAGCAGCTGACCCCTGTTACTGAGTGGAGGAAGGCTAAAAGAATCAGAAGGGCAATTATGTAGGAGGACCAGCAGCTTTGGTCAATCGGGACCCCCCAAGATCTTTCAAACACTGGACTACCAAACAGACAGCATACACCAGCTGACAAGAGGCCCCCTAACACACATACAGTAGAGGACTTCCAGGTCTGTGTTCATTCAAAGATGAAGCACCTAACCCTCAAGAGACTGGAGGCCCCAGGAAGTTTAGATGTCATGTGGAGTTGGGGGTGGGGGCATCCATATGGAGATGGGATGGGGAGGAGGTGTGGGATGTGGAGCAGTCAGAGGGTGGGTGGGGAGGGTCAGGGAATGGAATATGGAGTGTAAAAACATGAATTATAAATAAAATTAAATTTTAAAAAAGAATAAATGAAATAAATATATTTTAAGAACAAAAACACATGAGATAATAGCAAGTTTCAAATATTTTATATATTGTAAGAACAATGACCTACTGACTTAAAAAGAAAATTTGTTTGACACACTATTGTACCCTCCTTCTCTGTGAGAGTCAGGAATTGAAGAGTCAATTCATACCAGGCAGTGGTGGCACATGCCCTTAATCCCAGCACTTGGGAGGCAGAGGCAAGCAGATTCTGAGTTTGAGGCCAGCCTGGTCTACAGAGTGAGTTCCAGGACAGTTAGGGCTACACAGAGAAACCCTGTCTCAAAAAACCAAAAAGAAGAAGAGGA
>NC_034600.1:21846814-21858132 GCF_900095145.1 Mus pahari
GGAGGAGGAGGAGGAGGAGGAGGAGGAGGAGGAGGAAGAGGAGGAAGGAGTCAATTCACCATGGGCCACAGTGGCATAGGAATCAGCGTCAGAGTCATCTGGATGCTTGGGATCCAGCCTCTTGGCTCCTGCCTGCCTAGGATGAGCTAGATTCTCCAATAAATCAGAGAACCTTGAAATGTCAACATTCATACCCTACTCAATTAATAAGAAAATTGAGCCCAGAGGGATAAGGACATGGTTGCACAAGGCTAGTCAGTCAATTTAATGCCAAGAACAAAATGAGACACGATGTGCCAGGCCACCACATTCTGTTCCAAGTGCCCCAGACCATCTCAAACACTGACTGATGTCCAGAAAGAGAAGCTGAAAGACAGCCACCAATCTATTAAATAAAAAAATAGTAGCTCTTTTGTTCTTTGTGAACTCTGGTTTTATTTTATAAAGGAAAATATCCAGCACTAATACTAAAAAGTAAATAATAAAATGATATATATATGAAGCCTGCTTATTCCAGACACAGACACACACAGACACACACACACACACACACACACACACACACACACACACACACACACAGGATTTGAAAGCTTGGAGCTTGGGGAAAGTTAATTACCGTGAAAAAATGAAGAACCTATTCATTTAATTTTGAGAAGTAAAACCCAGCCACTCAGGTCTCTTAGTGCCAGTCACTGTTGCAATCTTATCTAAACCTATTAAATACCTAATTAGCTTCTAACCAGTTGTATTTGGATGGTCTCCCACTTGTAAAAGTCTAGCAAATTATTATTCACAATTAAACTTTATTAAATACCTACTTTCCAATTGAGGTTATAAATTATAAGCCATAGTGTGTGGCTGCTTCTGCTTTATAAGTCATTAGTAGCAGTTTTACCTGCCTCGTGAGCATCAAAGTCAACTGACCCTAGAGATCTTCGAAGGACAATCATAACCAAGTCTGATAAATGGCCTTGAGGTCTTCCTAGATTATAGCTGAAACATTTTAAACAATGCCATATTAATAGATTTTAAATGGTTTTTATTCACTCTACATTTTTCTGAGAAGTAAATAGTGTAAGACATGGGAAACAGTACAATGGAGTTCTTAGAAACATGTATGGAGATCTAAATGCCCATAGCTCGTATAATCCAACCTCTCTCACCGCTTCTGTCTGCTCTATGTCCACTTGTTCTTTCCTTCATTTCAGACTGCTCAGCAATCCAATGAGAGAGCCTGATCAGATGACCCCAAATTCACCCAAGAATATCTGCCTCTAGAGCTGGACTTTCTTTCTCTCCAAAGCTGTAACGTGGCCTTTGAGTTTTTCACCAGTGTGCTTCTTGTCAGAAAATTAGGGTACAGTGTCAAGGACAGAGCGTGCTTACAGTAATAAAACTGGTCAGTTATGGTATATGAAGTCTGTTTCTACAGGTTGGTCTTTGAATTCTGAATTCAGAAGCTATGTTTAAAATGGTCCATTTTTATTCACTTGATTTTCTCTTCAACCTCCTTCTTGCTCTCTCTTACTCTCACTTCTGCTCTGTCATTCTTTCTCTTTTGCTTTATTCTTACAAAACTCAGTTCATCCTCTTGGATGTATATAGGTCTATGAGAAGCACATATGACCCTTGGTCAGTGCTTGCTGAACAACTTTGGAAGAAACTCTTATTCACCTCCAAGCAATGTGCCTAGGACCAGAGCATTTTATTGAGATATTTATCTCAGCCTCCTAGACTGATGGAGAAAAATGTGAGAAACATGATTATCATTTGATTACCCTCCACATGCCCACAGTCTAATGTGAATGGAAACACATGAAACCTAACTAAATGTACAGCAACAAATTCTTGTTGAGCTAAACTGCATAACTTTTAGGAGAAATGGTAATGCCATATCTGTTGTACTCCAACTGTGACTATAATGATAAGGTACAGGACTATTGACATTACACACAAAAAGGCAAAGCTAAGTTCAATGTTTAAGTAACAGAAAGTATCATGGAGGAGTAGAGTGTTCTTCTTAGGAAGATGTAACTTCATTTATTACTATTGGTTCCCTACAATAGTCCGGTGAACTCTATTAATTCTGATTCTCTGTAGGATGTATGATGTTATATCACAAAATAAATTTTAGTTTCATTAACTGAGCTCACAATGTTTTTGTTCTCTGATGGTGAATAAATGGTGCTAACCTAAAACTAATATTTTTGGCAGTAACAATCTAAGTACATGGCTGCACTGCTCACACTTGACCTGTCTTACCCTCTAAATACCTTTACTTACTATATGTACCCCAAGTCTCTATGAGATTAGTCACACATGAGCTTTTTAAAGGGATTATAAAGGATAAAGTAAGAATCTTGTTAATTCATATTATAGTTCTCTTTATTGAGAATATTTTCAGTCCCAAATCTAGTACTGTCAGGATAATATCAAATATAATAGTTGACATAAGACATAATATAATATTATATAGGTAATATAGGAAAAGAAGTCACAAGACTGAAATAAAAGTCTTTAAAACTGGCATTTTATGGATGCACATAGACTTAGGAAAAAAGACATCTTCAACAAATGGTGATGCCCACATTGATCAGCTTCACATAGACAATTCCAAGTAGATCCATTCTTATCACCTCCAAAGGGTTCAAAGATTTCAACATAAGACCAGATACACCAAATCTGATAGAAGAAAAAGTGTGTAATCTTGGANTCATTGGCACAGGAGATGATTTTCTGAACAGAACACTGACAGCATTAAGATTAACAATTATTAAATGGGCTCCCATGAAGCTGAAAATCTCCAGCACAGCGTTGGACAACATCATTCAGACAAAGTGGAAACCTATAGAAAGTGGAAAGATTTTTACCAACTACACATCTAAGAGAGGGCTAACATCCAAAATATATAATGAACTTAAAAAAATAAACAAACAAACCCCCTGGATATCCAGAAAACAATGCAAATAAAAAATGGAGCATGACCACAGATCTAAACAGAAAATTCTCAAAAGAGGAAACTCAAATGGCTGAGAAGGAGGTAAAGAAGTGTTCAACATCCTTAGTCACCAGAATGATGCAAACCAAAATTACTTTGAGATTTTGTCTTGTAGTGACCAGAATAGCCAAGATTAATAAATGAAATGGTGGCTCATGCTGTCAAAGATGTGGAGTAAGGGAAACATTCATCCATTGTTAGTGGGAGTGCAAACTTGTACAGGTACTATGGAAATCAATGACAGCGCCTCATGAATATGGGAATCAATCTACCCCAAGATCCAGCTATATTGTCCTTGGGCACATACATGAAGGATACTACATCCATTCACCCAGATACTTGCTTAGCCATGTTTGTTGCTGCTCTATTCACAATAGCCAGAAATTGGAAACAACCTGTATGTTCATCAAAAGATGAGTGGATAAATAAAAGTGTGCTATATTTATTCATTGTAATAGTACTTAGCTATTTAAAACATGAAATCATGAAATTCTCAGGTAAATGTATGGAAACAGAATAGTGAGATAACCCAGACACAGAAACACAACTATGATATGTATTAGCTTATATGTGAACTTAACTGTTAAGTAACATATAATCAAGATAATCCATAGACTCAGAAGTAGGGTATAGAATATGGGACTAAGAAGGAAGGGTAGATCTCCTTAGGAAGGGGAAACAGAACAGATAGCTATGGATGGCAGGATCAAACAGAGGAGGAGGAAAGAGTGGGGTGAGAAGGGAATACAGGAGAGACAGCTTTAAGGGCCATTTGAGAGGACAATTTTGAGTAGAAGTGTCCTCAAGTATGTATATCTAAGAAAGTGATATTAATGAGTGTGCTAAATAGCAGGAGAAAGAGAGTCCCAACCAGACTTCTCTTATTACAAAATGAACCTTCCAGCACAGTGAGTTGGTTACATCTAATTGAGTTGCTAACCAATGGGAATCCCCAAACAACCTAGGCTGTTGACAAGATTATATGTTGCTCTCTACAAACTGATGGCAAGCCCTATTGCTGAAGATAATACCTACACAATGACATTGAACATGGAGTTGAGTTGGTACCTACATAGACACTTTAACCCTTGGTACTAAAAGGAACTATACATGCTACAAAACGGGAAGTGTAAATACCAATCCTACTACAAACTACAAACTCTATTTTCAATCTATAATGATGTCCTGCCTGCAAGAGATGCTAGTACAATGTGGCACAAAGCTTGTGGGAAGAGTCAGCTAATATCTGATTTGATTAGAGGCACGAGATGAAACCCATAACCAGTGCTGCTTGGATGGCCAGGAAGCCAAGAATAACTGCCTCAGGGATTAACAGAAAAACCAAATGCTAGGATTATACTTGAAGTTCCCCTAATTCTCCCAATGATATTCTGTTGTACTCATATATCAATAACCTGCTCAACTATCACCAGAGAAAATCTTCCTCCTGAAGCAGATGGGAACAAATACAGGGACACTACAGAGAATAAGAAACCTTGGAATACTCATTCCTAAAAGGAAAGCTTCCTTCAAATCTCTCCAATGGGGGCTCAGGGAAGACTTCAGAGAAGAAGGCGAAAACAGTGTAAGAGCCAGAGTGAATGGAGGTCACCAAGGAAACAAGACCTTCTAAATACCACAGGATATGTATGAACTCACAAATACTGAGATGGGACTGCATGGGTCTGCACCAGATGGGGCCCTAGAACTTAAAGAAGAAGTACACACATGCCCCCGTTGCTAACCCATAAGCTATCTCAAATTGATAATAAATTGATAATTATCAATTAGCAAATAAAAATTTAGTTTCCTCCAAGGGAGTCTCACTGCGGAAACAAACTCCTCATTTTTTTGCAAATATTAGATATTTTCTTTATTGACACTTCAAATCCTATCCCCTTTCCTGGTTTCCCCTNAAAAAAAAAAAAAAAAAAAACCCTAATTCCTCTCCCTCCCCCTGCTTGTCAACCCACCCACTCCTGCTTCCTGGCCCTGTCATTTCCCTACACTGAGGCATAGAGCCTTCACAGGACCAAGGACCTCTCCTCCCATTGATGACCAACAAGGCCATCCTCTGCTACATATGCAGCTGGAGCCATGAGTCCCTCCATGTGTACCCTTTTGTTGGTGGTTTAGTCCCTGGGAGCTCTGGGGATACTGGCTGGTTCATATAGTTGTTCCTCCTATGGGGCTGCAAACTCCTTCAGCTCCTTGGATCCTTTCTCTAGTTCCTCCATTGGAGATCCTGTGCTCAGTCCAATGGTTGGCTGAGAGCATCCACCTCTGTATTTGTCAGGCACTGGTGGAGCCTCTCAGGTGACATCTATAACAGGTTTCTGTTAGCAAGAACTTGTTGGCATCACAATAGTGTCTGGGTTTGGTGACTGTATATGGGATGGATCCCCAGATGGGACAGTCTCTAAATAGTCTTTCCTTCAGTCTTTGCTCCACACTTTGTCTCTGTAACTCCTCCCATGGGTATTTTGTTCCAGCCTTATTTATAACAGACAAGAGCTGGGAAGAACCAAGATGTTCCTTAACAGAGGAATGGATACAGAAAATGTGATACATTTACACAGTGGAGTACTACTCAGCTATTAAAAACAATGAATTTATAAAATTCTTAAACAAATGGATGGGAATAGAAAATATCATCCTGAGGGAGGTAACCCAATCACAAAAGAACACACATGATATGCACTCACTAGTAAGTGGATATTAGCCCGGAAGCTCGGAATATCCAAGATACAATTCGCAAAACACATGAAACTCAAGAAGAAGGAAGGCCAAAGTGTGGATACATCGATCCTTCTTAGAAAGGGTAACAAGATTCCTGTTTTCTAAGGAGAGACAGAAAGAGGGTGAATCCAGGTGGAATGGACATGGAAGGTAACTGGAAAGAGTAAAGAAAGGGGAAACCATGATCAGAATATAGTATATGAAAAATATCTATTTTTGATAAAGAGAAAACAATCCATTAGAAATAAACAGACAAAAAGGAACAACAGTAAATTCACACAAAGAAAAACACAGAAAGACACAAACACAAAGCCAGGCGTGGTGGCATACGCCTTTTAATCCCAGCACTCGGGAGGTAGAGGCAGGCGGATTTCTGAGTTCGAGGCCAGCCTGGTCTACAGAGTGAGTTCCAGGACAGTTAAGGCTACACAGAGAAACCCTGTCTCAAAAAACAAAAAAACAAAAAAACAAAACAAAAAAAAGAAATAAACACAATGAAGTACAATAAGCCTTATAATTTTCAATGAATTAACAAAATTGAAAAAAATACAACCACCAAGTTGATCAAAATGTTACAAAAAAAAAAACCCAATACCAGAAAGTTGTGTAAGAAATGATCAATTTATAGCTTATAGCATTGAAAGCATATATAAAGCTTTGATTGAGGAAGGAATACATGTGCTCTCTCTACATATGTATATGATACGTATGTGTGCACATGGTGTGTGGGTGTGTGTATGTGGTGTGTATGTGTGTGTTAAACCTTTAGCGCATTAATTCTCTTGCTTGGAACTACTCCAAAATAAACCATTTAAGAGAAAAAAGACCATTTGTACAACATTCATAGCTATACTATTTTCTGTCAAAGCTGTTAACAATCCAGCTCTTTCACTGATACTGAACATTCAATTAGAGCATATAATTAATAGAATATTATATACAATGCATAAATACACAAAACAAGACACAATAATAAATAGAGAGTAACATGAAACTGTTTGTGAAATATTATGTCATGCGAAATTCAGATTGTACAGATACTTAATATAGCCACACAAAAATATATCATGTGTAGATAATTTAAACATAAATATTGTGGAAAAGAGGCTATAATATTAGGATGTTGGTTTAATGTAATTTGTTTTGTTCTTTATATGTGGTGTTGTAACATCTTTAATAATATTTTTAAATTATTCTTGTTAAGCAATTTTGGAAATTTAAGATTTAGTCATAAACAATAATTGTTTAAAAAGTGGAATCAGTTAAAGAGTAAGAGTCTAAATCAGGAAATCTAAGTAAAAGACCAATGCCTTACTCCTGGCTAGAAGTGACAGAAGCTTGAATTAGGATACATATCAAAGGCAGAGAATAAAGGGTCATAATGGTGAAAAATGCAGGAGAGTTCACTCTAGCTGAAAAGTGACTAACACCATCCTTTTTGCCTTGGTGAGTAATGACTAGTCTAGCTGATTATTCATTTCTTCAAACAGTTACAGAGCTAGTTATGATGTGCCAAGCTCATAACTCTAGATGTTAATCCCAAGGAAGAGATTTGTGTTCTAACATTGTTGCTTGTAATGCATTACTTTAAAGGATAAATGCCAATAAATAAAAGACAACAGCTAGATTACAGTGTAATCAGGTAGATGATAGCTCAGGGAAAAGTAATTGCTAATAAGATAATAAAATCAATGTTTTGTTTCAGAATGACTTCAACTTTTTAGTTTAGACTGGTCAGAGAATGGCTTTGGGAAAACGTATCATCTGATATAAGTATGAGATGCTATTTAGACAAATTACTATATAGTATATATTGGGATAGAAGTCAGGGGACAATGAAGTACTTTTTAGTAGAAAGGAACAAAATGCACATGTATAGTTTAAGTCTAGGATGTTTGAGCAGTGTGGAAGGCAAGAAATGGTGGGAGGGAAGAATAGAGGGAGGAAGGGTCAAAATGTCTCCATGGTCTAAATGGAAGAGCTGCAGAATCCAGTGCAATATAAAACCTGCAGTTAAGGAATCTAAATCTTAAGCTAACAAAGACTGCAGCTAGGAAGGAAGCACAGGTTCATGTGCATTTTAAAAACTAACTGCTACTGTGTGTGGTAGAGCATGGAGGTTAAGAGGAAAAGCCAAGAACTTGGTTAAAAGACTGCATAGTGACCTAAGGCACAGATACAATGGCAGCCTGAACAGAACAGTGATTCTGGAAATACCAATTAGCCATCCATCTGAATCCTTGTGAACAAAAGATTTCCTATAGGTTGGATTACAGGGCCGCTGGGGGATATGCTCTCCTGGAGCACAAGAAAAGATGAGGATAGGGACAAGGGCATGACCTCAGTTGGAAAGGAAGGTGTCAGAAAGGAAGCCCTGCCCAAGTGGTACTGAGCCAGCAGTGGAGACTTCAAGTGAGGTACACATCAGAGTCAGAAAGCACTGTCACTTAGTGCATCTGCTCAACTTAGTAATTACAGAGTGCTTCTTACTTGGGAAAGAAAAAGCACAGTTCTCAGTAACAGGATCATTAAGACATGCCCTAACTATGGAGACCTCTAATTGTAATGATTCTGCAGTTTATGTGGGAAAGGATATAGCCTGGTTTGTATAATGCTTGAAGCAACAAGGTCTAGGAATCCATCAGCTTTTAACGCATGACCTCATTGTTCCCTGCAAAAATCAATCAAGCTCCTGGTACCCATATTGAAAAGCCATAGAAAATAAGTCTTCTTGGGTTTGTTTTTCCTTTATTCCCACGGGAAATTCTCAGGTCACGGGGCAAATGTGAGACCACCATCACATTAGTTTTCTCTCACCATCTTTAGAAGGATATTGACATTACACAAGTGGCCAGAAATTCTCAGTAAATTCTCAATAAAAAGCTATTCCATGCTTCATCAAGGAAACTGAGTTCCTTGCACAATAAACTTTTAAATATTTATAGAGAACAGGACTTAAGAAAAAATTAAGGCGAAAGCAATCCTTTTCTTCCATGATGTTACCTAACATTTTGGAACTTATTTGTGATTCCTACCCTAAAACTCAACTGAAAAAAAAAAGTATTCAAAAATTTCTATCTTAGTAACCTTGCCTTATAAGTTCATTTTATATGTAGAAGTACAATTTGATGATCAAGACATCTCATGGATGTGTTTGTTAAGATATACTGTTTTCAACTTAAGGTTAAGATTAACCTGGCAAATATATAGACCAAGAGACTAAAAGGGAGTTTTTTTGTTTTTTTTTTTGTTTTTTTTTTTTTTGTTTTTTTTTTTACAACAAAGGTCATTGGTTCAAGCCCAGCCCACTTCAGCTGGAAAGCAATTACCATCTGCTGCTCTTAATGAAATGCACTGGTGGGCTAAATTCAATTTCTAGCAAGAAAAATAAACATGAAAATTGTTGCAAGCCTAGATAGAGACCAAGAATTAATTTAGTTGTTTCATGTCAGGATTAATAAACATCAGAAATTCTCAGCAGCAGGAACAACAGAAATTTTTTGACAATGTACAAAAATATAAAGATGAGAATCTAAATGCACTTTTATGTACTATTATAAATTATGTATTGTATATCATGAGCATGAATGTAAGTATGCAGAAACCTATAAAGTGTATCTTCACATGTGTATATATTTTGTGTGTGAATATTCACATTTGTAGTAGTGTAAAACCATGGAGGCCAGATAAAAGCATCTGGTGACTTCCCCTACCACTTTCTGCTTTGTCCCTCTAATCTCTCTCTTTTTTTATTAGATATTTTCTTTATTTACATTTCAAATGTTATCCCCTTTCCTGGTTTCCCCTCTGAAAATCCCCTATCCTTCTTCCTCTTCCCCCTGCTCCCCAACCCTCCCATTCCTAGTCCTGGCATTCCCCTATACTGAGGCATAGATCCTTCACAGGACATAGGGCCTCTCCTCCCATTGATGGCTGAATAGGCCATCCTCTCCTACATATTAATCTCTTATTTTTAAATTTATTTATTTATTTATTTATTTATTTATTTATTTCAGGAGTTGCTCACATATCACAATGTGGATACAAGGTCAAGGACAACATGTAATTGTTGGCACACTCCCTCTACCCTGTAGGTCTGAAGAATCAAATTTAGTCCATCAGGCTTTGCAGTAAACATCCTAACCTGTTGAAGCATCTTGCTGGACTTCAGCTGTGTTCCTTTGAGTCAGAGTCCCCCCTGGAACCTAGAGCTTGCATTGATTTTCTTCAAAAGTCTTTCTTTCTTCTTAGTCTGGCAGTCAGCAGATTTCAGCGACCCTCTCCCCCATCTCCATCTCCCTCTGTTCTTGGATTGCAGGTATGCATGTGAGCACACTTCGATTTTATCTTGGCCTTCCTGTTTGTGAAGCAAGTTTTCTCCAACAATGTGCCATCTCTTCAGCCTAGTTACTGTGTATATGTCTGAGTGTGTGTGTGTGTGTGTGTGTGTGTGTGTGTGTGTGTGAAAATCTACTTATGTGCATATAAGTACACATATGCATATGTGTATATGTATATGTATGTATATTAAAACATTTATTTTGAGATAGCATAAATATTAATATTTGGAAGCAACTCTAAAAATTCATGACATACAGTTCTATAAAGTCTTACTCCACACAATAAATTCTTATATATTCAGCAATTCCATGTTTGCCAATGGACTACTTGTCTATAATTTCTCCCTTTAATGTATTATCATAAAAATGGGGTGGAAGTAAAGAATAAGAGACTCCATTAGGCCCTTCCCAGAATTGGTTGATGTTCCTCTTTATTTTTCAACATTCACTATCCATTAGGGAGTCATACAAAAAAGTTAACTGCCTTTTCCACCTTGCTCAAGTTTAATCCCTTCCCCATTGAACAATTTTGTGTTGGCTGGAGTCATTTCATAACAGGCTTTTCCTTGTTATCTTAGCAAACTTAACAAACTTCATGGATCTTCAGGGCCATAGTACTTCGCCAAGCCAGAACATTAAGTCTGCCGGGGGGTCCTATAACATAGCACTTTACTACGTTGGTAACCTACGGCAGATATGTGATGTTGGAAGAAGCTGCTTTCGCTAGTTGAGAAGGCCGGCCAATTGCACAGACCTATGCTCTGGATGCAGCATTTTGTCTTAACTGCAAACGGCTAACATAACGCTGAATTTCACTGTTCTGTGGGACAAAAATACATTGTGGTACTATTTGAAGCTCCATAGACTTCCCAAACACTTGAAGAGTCATTCTCCTCTAACAACCAGCTAGAAGTTGGGCTAAGAAGGAGACAGCCAAGGCAACATCCAGAGTTCCAAATCTGTGATTAGAGAATATACATCATGAAGAGAAATGTGTGAGAAGTACAATAATTGGAGCTTTGGACGTCCTGGTTTTGAGCTCTCTTGTAACAATTAGATAAAAGATATGTATCAGGAAGATAGACATTGAGAGAAAAAGTAAGAACTAGACTCCAAATAATGATGACGTTGGATAGAGTGAAGGATGGTGAAATGGTCAGGCTTAGAATACATGTTCCACTGTGTTCATAGCAGCCTTATTTATAATAGTCAGAAGCTAGAAAGAACCCAGATGTCCC